>NW_003550762.1:0-2991 GCF_000090795.2 Amphimedon queenslandica | reverse complement strand
TTTTATGGAAGTCATGTGGCTTAGGTAATGTATTGTGTCCAACTCTAGTAACTAATGGTATCATAATCATGAAGGACTGCTTTGTGAGCTAAATCATTAGCCTATAGAGAGGGAAAGATCAAAGAAAGAGGGAAGAGAAAGAAACAGAAAAAAGTATTGTTGTTTTAAGTTGTTTTGAAAGTATCACTAGTAGTTTAGTTTTGCTTACTTTTTTAGTTTCAGTTTTGTCTCCACTAGTATACAGCTCTGGCCCATTATTACTCTCAAGTAGATAAACCTTGTAATTAGAGTCAAGCATAACATCAACTCCAATTAAGTCAAAACAAGTACCAGGACTTCTTGTCTCCAAAACACCACCACCTCCTTGACTTCATCTTACAATAAATGTACATGTACATATTAAAGAGAAACAGAGAAAGTGCATGTGTGTGTTTAAATTTAAAGAATGTCCAATGCTACTACAGTACAAGCCTACCTGTGATGTGTTCCAAACAAATCTAACTTAGCTCATTATAACCTGCACAGTTTGATGTTAGGGTGAGGGAGTGAGTCCATTCTGAGTGACTCAAATTCCCTTCCTTGGAACCCATGGACTATTAGTAATGGTAATGATCTAGAGTTGTGAAAAATTATACAGTAACAAACTAGTTTTTTTTGTTAAAATGTCATTATTGCAATACATTGACAGTAATACATGCATTTATTAACCTCTTGTCTTCCGGATACTGATCTAGCAACCATTTGATGTCAAACATGTAGTTAAACTATAAAAAACAACAATAGTTCTGTGCATAACAATTTCGAAGTGATAATCCATGCTTTTACAGTTAAGCCTGCTATTGTCAAGACACTTCCATAATCAGGACAGTATTATTGGGTCCCAAAGTACCCATGAAGCACATTATGATGTGCTTATGCTATGTAAAAAGTTTGAGCCAATTCCAACAGCAATTTATCTAGTTATGGTCATTTTAAAAAATACCATATAGGGGGTATATTTCCTGGGGAAAATATTTCATGAAAATCACCTTTCAACCTATTCACAAGGAAAATTTTTTGCGTTTTTCTTCTACTGACCATTATCAGTATGGTAAAAAAACAATTTTCATAGGTAAAAATTTTCACGAATTTTTTAAAACTGTGAAATTAGCGAAATTAAATCCCCGTGAAATATACCCCCTATACGGTAGCCAATTCTGAAAAATACCCTATACTATAGCGCATGTTTTTTTTTAAATGTTCCAAAATCACCTTAACTTTTAATTACAATTTCTGATACATATTAATGTCTTTATGCTATGTAGAAAGTTTGAGCTGTTTCCGACAAATAAATTTTGAGTTATGAGCACTTTTTAAAAATGAGCCAATTTTTGAAAAATTCTCTGTACTATAATAGCCTATGCTTTTTTCCAAAAAAGGCTCCGGAATCAATTCAAATTTTTATTACATTTTCTGATACATACTGACGTCCTTATGCTATGTACAAAGTTTGGGCTGATTCCGACAAGAAATTTTTGAGTTATGGCCATCTAAGAAATGGGCAATTTTTGAAAACTTCCCTGTACTATAGCCCATGGTTTTTTCAAAAAAATGGCTCCAAAATCACCCCTAACTTTTATTACATTTTCTGATAAATATTGATGTACTTTTGCTATGTAGAAAGTTTGAGCTGATTCAGACAAGAAATGTTTGAGTTATGGCCATCTGAAGAAATGGGCCAATTTTTGAAAATTTCCCTGTACTATAGCTCATGGTTTTTTCAAAAAAATGGCTCCAAAATCACCCCCTATTTTTATTACATTTTCTGATACATATTGATGTACTTATGCTATGTAGAAATTTTGAGCTGATTTTGACAAGAAATTTTTGAGTTATGGCCATTTAAAGAAATGGGCCAATTTTCAAAAATTTCCCTGTACTATATGGCCCATGGTTTTTTCCAAAAAAATGGCTCCAAAATCACCCCTAATTTTTATTACATTTTCTGATACATATTGATGTACTTATGCTATGTAGAAATTTTGAGCTGATTTTGACAAGAAATTTTTGAGTTATGGCCATTTAAAGAAATGGGCCAATTTTCAAAAATTTCCCTGTACTATATGGCCCATGGTTTTTTCCAAAAAAATGGCTCCAAAATCACCCCTAATTTTTATTACATTTTCTGATACATATTGATGTACTTATGCTATGTAGAAATTTTGAGCTGATTTTGACAAGAAATTTTTGAGTTATGGCCATTTAAAGAAATGGGCCAATTTTCGAAAATTTCCCTGTATTATAGCCCATGGTTTTTTCCAAAAAAATGGCTCCAAAATCACCCCTAATTTTTATTACATTTTCTGATACATATTGATGTACTTATGCTATGTAGAAAGTTTGAGCTGATTTCGACAAGAAATTTTTGAGTTATGGCCATCTAAAGAAATGGGCCAATTTTCGAAAATTTCTACTATGGTTTTTTCAAAAAAATGGCTCCAAAATCACCCCCAATTTTTATTACATTTTCTGATACATATTGATGTACTTATGCTATGTAGAAAGTTTGAGAAGAGTGTAATACCACATACACACAAGATACAATGGAATAGTATAACAGCTTATTTACTGACCTGAGCTGAACCAATCAAATTGCCATGAGTAGATGAGAGAATATCTATAAAAGGACATTATTACATTTTATATAAATTCCAATTCTTTCCTCACCTTTTATCCCGACAGTGTATCTAGGATCATTATACCGATCAGGTATGCCCCTCACCTTGGTCAAATAAAATAAAGTGGGTGTGATACCAGTAGGTGGAGCTTCTACTAGAGGTTTGTCCTCAATAAAAATACAATTGTCATCCTCATTGGGATTTGGCTTTAGTTTCTTTGATGGAGGATCCTTTACCTCTTCCTCTTCTACCAGGACAATAGGAACATTGGAAGAGGAACCTGCTGCTACTTTGGAACTGACTTTCACTTCACAAAATAATATAAATTATTTTA
>NW_003550761.1:0-2992 GCF_000090795.2 Amphimedon queenslandica | reverse complement strand
GTCAAACTAGAGTTCCTGACTATAATTTTTACATAATTTGGTAGTAAAGTCATACGTAAACAAACATTGCAAGTGAAAGCTAAAGTTTGTGCATAGATAACTTGGCATTGATAAAAAAGTCATTGATTGATGAGGTTTTGATAATAATTTTTTAGAAAAAAGTTGCATGAAATAAGAAGCACCAACAATAATAAAAAAGAGTCCTAACAAAAAATAGTCCTATATTGCTTCTTCATGCTTTTATTATATTAAGCCAGTTCAGCATTGATAACCAGCAGGCAATTTATCAGAGATATCGTACAATGGACATCCTCCTGTATTATCTACTCTAAACCCATTGCATCCCGCTCCCTTGGTCCAGGGCTGGTAAGGGAGGACCCCAGCACCTCTATCATACCTTGGCTTGTAACAGCTATGTGGTGGCCACCACCGGTAGCAGTATAGGCCCATGTCAGTGTATGCTGATCCACAGAATTTGCTGCAATATCCCCAACAAAGGTGGGCAACTCCGATGTAGTAATCTTTGCATTTAGGATAGCACAAACCAGCATCATATTCCTGACTTGTAGTGCATCCATTCCTTGAGCATGTATGAATAGCTGTGCGTAATGGGAAATGTTCATTAGCAAGGAGTGAACATTTCTTATAGCATCTTTCAATAAACAGCTCCTCATCATCAGCACAACCAATAGAAAATCCACCAACTTTTGCTCCACATGCTTTGTTAGCTACAAATCGAATGAAGCAGTACAAACTCTAGTTGCAAAAGTCTTACCATCAGCACAGCCTTTTTTGATGTTATCTGTGTAAACACAAAGATTGTTTCCTTCAGCTTTGATTCGTATACCAAGCACTCCAATACCTTTAAATTGTAATGATGAATTTTTAATTCAATAGAAACAAAAATACTTGTATGCACAAATGATCTTCCTTCTCCTGGTGGTGAAGTCTTGTTATTCATGTTTGTTACTTTGCTTATGTTTCTAAGGTCACATAAATACCGTACAGCTCCAAATTTTTGTCAGTCAAAAATTTCATCAAAATCTTAATTTCTTGTTAAATCAATTTTCATCAATAAAATTTTCAACACTTTTGTTATTAACAAAAATTTCGTCGGTAAAAAATTTTGTCAAGCAAAAGTACCTGACAAATTTCATGAAAATTTTGACTGACAAAAATTTGGAGCTATACGGTAATGTACAATAGTATACACACAATACATTATACCTGTAACGATCACTGTTGTAAGACTTTGTGCCTATCATAGAAATAACATACAATGAACATACATTAACACATACAGCTATTGACATACTTGGCATAGCCAGAACACAAACACTGAGAGTCATAAAGAAGAATACAAGAGTCTTCATCATGATTTACCTTTAGTTGTAACTTGCTCACTGCATCCAAAAGTACCTCTTTATATAGCCTGCTGAACATGAGGCATGCATCATGCAGCTCTTGTTACAAGCACGTGTCAAAAATGCCCCAATGTTTGACACATGTGTCTGGTATTATTTACAACTAAGTACACCTAGTAGTACATAATAGTAAGCTACTTAAAATATTGGTATTAGGCATGGTGGCTCTCATGACACATGTTTGCCCTGGTTGCATACTATTATTTACAACTTCTAGTGCATCACAATAGACTACTGGCCTAACACAAAGCCCCATTGTACTTTTCTTTGTTGCATTCTTCCTCATTCATTGAATCAATCATCAACTTGCAAGGCAGAGATTATGTGGCATAAATCAAAATCTAATAAGTAATTTTATTCATTAAAGTTTATTAAATGTATCCATCATAGTTTTCTGCTTGGTTCAGAGTACCAACACCTCTCTTTCTCTCTCTATTTGTTACCACCATGACAACATATTATTCAATGAATGTATATTCACATATTCAAATAATGTATTGTACTTTAATATTTGCATATAATTAACAGTAACACTATTAACAAATTAAAGATTTTGATGAAAAAGGAAAGAAGAGAGAGAAATAGAGTACTTCACTCAGCTTTGGCCCTGAATTGGAGACTGTTGAGATTGGCTCACTAGGTAATTTCTCAATCAATGCTCAATCAATGCTGTTCACAGCATCATCCATCATATACCGAAACAAACTATCTCTAAACAATTCATCTTCTCACTTAGCTCTACTGCAATCGCTATCTCCTATACCATCTTCAATTGTCGTAACAACATCGAAAAGTCACTACCATTGGTGGTGACCATAGGTGACCATGTGGTCACCTATGATCACAATGGTCTACTGGAGGCAGCTTGACAGTAGTTCCACAGTCCAATATTTGCTCTCCATTGAGAGACATCAATCATCTTGTACTATAGTATCGAGGACAATTATCTTATTTAAAAATTGAGAGAAACATCAGTGTATCAGAAAATGTAATAAAAATTTGGGGTGATTTCAGAACCATGCTATAGTACAGGGAATTTTCAAAAGTTGGCCCATTTTTCAAAAAATGGTCATAAAGGAAAAGGAATAATTAATTTTAATTCATTAAGATACACACATTGTTTATTGTTACTATTGATTCATTGTTATTGTTATGCTATTATTAAATTTTATACATTGTAATAATTAATCAATGCTTTATTTCAGCTCTAATATTGGTAGTGGTTTGTGTGGTTGTTCTTTTCTGTGTCTATCAATCAATATTTTCTCTTGATCTTTAAGAGTATCCTTCAGGAGGATAGAACTTTCAGTATGTATTTTAATATATTCAAGTGATGGATGAATGAAGATAGTTTCATATAAATGCTGTACTACCTCTATCCAGTTAGGCTGAGATGACTCATCATTAATATCCTCACACTCTATCCTCAGTAGTCTGATGATTGTATGTGACTGTAACATGTTAGTAACAGCAGGTAGTACCTGTTCATAAAACAATGGTGTCATTATTTCTTCCTTCTCTTCCTCACTACAGTTACTGTATAACTGATCTAGTATGAAGTTCACTTA
>NW_003550760.1:0-2993 GCF_000090795.2 Amphimedon queenslandica | reverse complement strand
CTTGCATCTTTTGTCCTTGACCTATAATAATAATAATGATTATTATTACACTGTACTTGTATAATTGTTAGTTACTGTTATTGTTCATTATGTTGGCCAATAGTACGACAGTTCCTGATCTTAGCCTCAAAGTACCCTCACTGGATCTCAATAGTGAATACAGTAATGTGAAGACGTCACTTTTGCAAAGTCTTATCTGTGTATTGACTAGAGAAGGCAATTAATAATGTATGGCCATGAGTATAAGCATAAGCATTATTACAGTAGCCTACCATTATTGTCAGTAGCACAGGCTAGCGTGCAAAGACAAGCTTGTTTCACTTCTAAAGATGCCGTATTCTTTAAGAGATCAATGACTGCTTCAAGGAAGCCTTCTGTTCTGAAAATCTCCCTTGCATTATCTACTTTAAGCAATCAACATCATGTAGCTATTTGTTTCACTGACCATCTTCCATTAAGTACATATCTGCCATTAATGTCAGAGCTTGCTTCTGGGAAGAGGTGCAAGGTGGCTTGCAAGTTATGCACTCCAACAGTAAGTGCATGTCTTCCTTGAGGGGATCTAAAAGAATCAATCAATAAAGCAAAAGCTGGGAGTTTTCTAAAAAATAGAGAGAGCTTTAACTACCTCTTGGAGCACCAGAGCAAGCACTGTCAGCCATAGCTGTAAAACTAAAAGAAGTTTATGCTCAACTGCTTAATGCTTATCAAGTTATCAGGTATCGTATCACTGCTTCCAGCTGATCTTATTGGCGCCCAGCCACACCCACCACCACTGAGTGGGCGTTGGTTGCCATGGCATTAACCATTAATTCATAACTATTATTAAACCACGTGCTGTGATAATGGCGGGCGATGGAGTAGAGGCTCTTTACAGGAATTATGGCATCTTGGCAGACGCTGGGGATAAAGCTGGAGAAGTAAGAGAGTGGATTTACTTAAATTATAGCTTTTATTGTACAGAGAGATAGATGAGCTAAATTTATTATTCTAATTAATGCCTGTTCCACCCACTTTTTATATTTTTACATAATTTTCTCCTAGCAAACAGAAGCTTTTTTGGGTTTATTGGAAAGTGCCAAAGGCTCCGCGGCAGTGAAGCGGCTTGTGTCCGGTTTTATTGCTAAATTTGCTCGTTTTTTCCCAACACTTGAAGGAGACATCATGAACGTTCTCTTTGATCTTGTGGAGGATGACGAATCCCTGGTAAAATAAAAATAAAATACATGCAGTATGGTAATTCACATTTATGTACATACATGTCATACAGTAATTTACATGTGTTTATTTTTGTTAGGTAAGGCAAGCTGCAATTAAGTCTTTACCTGAATTATGTAAAAATAATAAAAGTAATAAAGACCTGTGTACTAAAGTAGCTGATGTTCTCACACAATTACTAGTATCAGGTAATAGTAGTTATTGCTAATTATTAATGTTAGAGAAAAAGGGAAAAGAGCATATTGACACCTACATGTAAAATCATAGTTCAATCATAAGATGATGATGATGATGATAATGATAATTCTCTTTCTACAGATGATCCAGCTGATGTAATATTAGTTAAATCAGCAATGTCAACCATATTGATTCATGACACACCCAGTAAGAGGATTAGAGAGGAGAGAGTGAGGAGGGAGGGAGTAGAATTGATCTTGTGATGAGTTAATTTAGTTGGAATTACCGTCTAATGTTACCATGGTGACATAATTAGCACTGAAGACCACACCCACTAATTATTCACAAAAATTCATTTATAATCAATATTATTGATTTGTCTTTTTTCTTGTTTTTCAAAGGTGCATTAATTGGAATATTTGATCAGATATTAGGAGAAGATGAAACCCTGAGAGAGAAAGCCATTGAGTATGTGTCAGTCCCTCTAATGGACATGAGGCATGTTCTCTTCATACCCAAAGAAGAAAATGAAAAATGTCTACTTGAACTTGTTAAAAAGGTAACAAGTGATCCAAATTTCAATTGAAATTATTTGCAGTGTCTAATTTTATTTCTTTGACATTTTTGGTCCACTGCATAAACTTTAATATACATGCACCAATTTTAATAAATAATATAATTATTATAAAAGAAAATTTGGAAAATTTCTATGTATATATATATGAGTATATACTTTAAATTTAATGCCCTCCTCTCCTTTATTTAGGTACTTGGTGATGTGACAGCCGCAGAGTTTGAGACGTTTGTAGATGTTTTAGGTAAATTACATCATTTACAATCGCCCGAAGGTGCTAACGTTATTATTGACGTTATTGCCGAACAGGCCGAGCTTGACGGTAACTTTCAGGTGGGTTATTCTATTTAGTGCCCGGTTTCTATTTAATGCCCTTTTTTTATTTGATGCACAGTCTGAAGGGCCGGAAGCTATCGATAGATTTATCACTTGTTTTAGATTAGCACTCAAATATTGTAAGGTAAGACATTCATTTTAAATTGAGTTATGCTCAGGGTTTACCACAAAGCATGCTAATGGAGCTAATCATGAGCTGACAAGCACTACACTACAATACTGTACTTGGCATTTGGGGGATCTTTAAAAATTCATAAAAAATCTTTTTTTGATCAGAATCAGCTCAAACTTGCTAAACAACAAAAGAACATGTATATGTATCAGGAAAAAATATTAAAAGGCAGAATTCTCTTTGTATTATGGTCTTTGGCCAGATTTCTGAGTTATTTTACACTATGCCAAGATCCTGTTGGAAACCTTATTGTTGGCACTTTCAAAATATTCTAATTTTCTGAAAATTGGCTCCAAAATCTCCCCCCCCCAAATTTTATTACATTTAAAGTTTAAGCTGATTCTTTTTTGTTTTAAAGACAGGAGTGTTCCTCATTCCTCCTTTACTATCTCTTTCCCTCCTCTTCCCTGCAGAAAGGTGGTAGCTCATATCAGTTTGTTAGATATGCATCAGTGGAAATATTACCATCATTTGCTTCCATAACTGACGCACAAAAGCAACAAAACGTGTACAATG
>NW_003550759.1:0-2994 GCF_000090795.2 Amphimedon queenslandica | reverse complement strand
CTATAATAAACATTCCATGGTGCATATACTCACCTCTTGAAATAGCTCTTTTTCTTCAGCCCATGATGAGTGTTTCCTTGTAATAAGAACAAGTTTACTCTCAAGTTCATTGAGATCATCTAATGATAAGCTATGCTTTTTATCCCGAACTATGCTTAATGATACTCTGCATTTATGGGAGTCCCCTGAAGACTGAATACTATAAAAACCATGCTGATTGATTTCCTTCAATTGAGTCACTGCTCCTTGCTCTATTGATCCCTGTAGTTCTCCAATCCTCTTGTACCATTCAAAATCATTGTTGCAAATTTCCTATGCAATAATGTCAGCATGCAATACTGATTAACCAATACCAGTAAATAACTTACAACTAATGCAACAGGATCACTTATATCAGATAGCTTCTTATAAGTATCTTCAAAAAGCTTCATCACACGTTTTATTCTAGACTTAACTTTATCAAAGTTGTAAATCAAAAGTGAAAACTTGCTACATAACTCTGATAAATTTGTTAACCTATCCTGTATCTCATCTCCTTCTTCAGCTAATGTGTCTAACACTACTCCAATAAATGTCTCCATTGCATCCAAATCTAGAAAAGAATGTAATCTAGCTCATTTGACTGTTCGCAGAAATATATATTATAGGTTTGTACATAATAATTATTGTAACTGTAGAATTAGAAACTTTCTCATGATTATTAAGTTAAGCATAGTGTCTTACAATGACAAAGTCATAAAATATTATACCTTCACTTTTAGCTAAAATCCATTCACGTAGCTTTTTGCTTTTAGCAAACACTCTTATTGAATCTTTTACTTCTCCTGTTTGTTCTTTAGTTTTTTTCATGAACTCTAACATTTCTTCTTTTTCGTTTGCAACTGACTTGAGTTCAGTAGTCTGAAGATCCTACATTATTACAATAAAAAGTAAAATACTAGTAATACACTAACTATGATAAAAAATTCCATGAATTCGTCCTGCTTAACTTCAAAATCATTCATTATCTTGGCAAAATCTTGTGCTTCTACCAATAAGGGTGACAGACCTCTCCATAAATAAACATTAGTGGCAACTTTATTAATCCAAGGTGATGAAAATACGCTCTTCCTTGATGCCACAAAGATACTTGAAACACTGCATGGTGGCCTTTGACTTGAGAAAGTCCGGGCATCCTTCAAAAAATTTACAGAATCTTTTGGAAACAACAAAGCACTTTCTAATTGACTAAGTGTATGAGTAACAACACTAACACTAGAAATACCACGAAACAGAGTGTCAACTTCATGAAGAGTGATTGTTTGATCTTTCAGTTTCGCCAAAATAAGAGTGCAAGATTCAAAAGCAGTTTTTACAGCAATGGCAATTTGAGACCAAGAGTCTATATTGTTTAAGCATTTGACCTGATCCTTGCATTGCTGATGAAAGATGTTATTCTTTAACACTTCAGATGTCATTACAGCAAATGGTATTAACAATGGCTTGACAGGATCAGCAGCTTCCAAACAAGGATACTTCCAGGATTTCTCACTAACTTCAACACATAACTCATTAATATACATGTCATCAATAGTAAGTGGTGATATTTCACATACTATACAACAAAAATTAATAAAATAGCTACATGTACAGATTAAACTATACCTTTAAATTCTTTGTTTAACTCCTTATCTAGATAATTGATAAAGTTCAGAAGGAGAGCTTCATGAAAATGAAACAGTAAAATTCGGTTATTGGCTGAATCCATTGCTTCTTTAAAAACCTTAACATCTAGCTTTAATAATTTGAGCATGGGATACAGGTGAGAACTCCATTTCCGCTCCATTTCCTTAAAAAGATTGACGGTTAAACTTCCTGAAATTATACAGTTTTGAGAATGCTGCATAACACCAAGCAATTTTTGGAATGAAGACAGTGAAGCCTCAGAAAAGCCTTCACCATCAGAGCCTAAAAATACATTTATATATGTATATGCATACCGGCCATTAGACTTACACTTACCACTGTAGGAAGTAAGGATCACAGGCCACATTTCATATTCCAAAACAGATTCAATGTTAATACCACAATCAGAATTTGGGTACTTTTCATCAAGACAACGACTGAAAATTGTTTTGCTCCATTTTGAAGGATGTGATGCAAGATCTTTTAGTTCCTTTATAGCAGTGATTAGTATAATGCAAACATTCTGATTATCCAACCTTTTGATTAAATGTAGGAGAAGCAATTGTCTCTTCCATGACAGTAGTTACTACTCTGACAACAGTAGCAGCCTCTTCTTGCTTGAAAATTGACTTATAAATACTAATAAGACTGGAAAACTTTTGTATCTAAAGCAGTAATTAATTTTATAAACATTTTAAAAAAGTATAAATTACTTTTTTTACACGATCATAAATTAAATCACAAACAATTGCTTTCCATTCTTCAGAATCTTGATCACATTTAATAAAGTTCAACCAAAACTAAAACACAAAACACAATAAATTTGCAAGTGATAGGATTTTTTACAAACTTTGAGTTCTCTTTCTGATTGATCACATTTGCTTCCGCCAAAACATTGACTTCCCATGTGAATACGTGACAATATTTGAAGTACATCAATAAACACTCTTAAAACTTGGGAACATTTCGTAAGTTTCAGCATAGTGTTAATGCAAACAATTATCAAATTTTTTGAACTCATTTGAATTTTTCCTTTCAATGACAAAACCAAGCATGATAACGCTTGTGTAGTACCAGAACAAAAATGTTCACTAAATATAAGTTCATGCATAATTAAATTTTATAATATACATGTAATTATACCTCTTTACTTCTTTCAAAAGTATTTCAATGCTCTGCAAATACAATATTATAACTAAATGAATCACAATAGAATACTTTTTCATCTGTGGCTGTGACTTCCATACTAATTCCAATAAGGATTACTGGTAGTGAAACATGATTCAGCAAAATAGGATACTGTGCAGGAGGACAAATAACAAACAAAAT
>NW_003550758.1:0-2995 GCF_000090795.2 Amphimedon queenslandica | reverse complement strand
AGAGGCGTGGCACAGGATTTTAGGAGGCAAGCGGGAATACCATCTATGCCTGTAGCTTTGGATGGGTTGAGAGAGACAAGAGCAGAGAAAACGTCTTGGATGGAGATTTCAATAGAGTCCAGAGTCTGAGCAGGGGTTTGAAGTGAGAAGGGAGCAGATGCATCATCAGGTAGGAATACTGAGTGGAAAAAGGAGTTGAATAGATGAGCTTTACCCTCATCTGAGCTCTCTGACTCGTCACCAAAGGAGACTACATTGGGTATGGAATTAGAATGGAGGAGACTTCTAATGTAGCTATATATGGTTTTATCATTAGAGAAAGCAAATTTATCAACCAATGCAGTTTTGTAATTGGACCTGGCTATTGATATCTCCTCCTGTAGCATGGCCTCTAAAGAGAACAATTTAGCAGAGTGGACTTTAGCAACACGTGACTTTCTCCTTAGGGAACGTAGTTGGTTTAAATGATGTCTAATTTGCCCCGTAAACCACTTTGGAAACTTCTGAGAGGAGCGCCTGACTTTGGGGACAAATGTGGCTATAGAATCGTTTAGTATATTCTTTAAGAATGTCCACAAGTATTCAATATTGTTCGAAGAGAAACACTGAAATCGATGTCCAATAGGTGATCCACCATTGCATCATAGTTACATCTTGCAAAATCCAGATAAAATGAGGGAGAATGGTTAGGGGTAGATTTGAGGGTAGAATGAGGGATGGAAAAAGAGATGGGAAAATGATCAGATGAAAAATTTGAGAGACGCTGAGATTTATGCACATGAACATCAATAACTGAGTCTGGTGACTGAGAGAATAGTAGGTCAAAATGTTACCTCCTAGATGGGTTGGGGTAGTGATGTG
Organism: Amphimedon queenslandica; assembly: GCF_000090795.2. NCBI lineage: Eukaryota > Metazoa > Porifera > Demospongiae > Haplosclerida > Niphatidae > Amphimedon > Amphimedon queenslandica. Next base: position 2,134 of record NW_003550758.1, on the reverse strand, counting down.
TTGAGAGAGATTGGCACAAAAAGCGAACTCAGTGAAAAGGTGCAAAGGGCCACTGGGGCTGGACAGGGAAGACCAGTCTATATCGGGAAAGTTAAAGTCACCCAGCATTGTGGGTCGAGATAAGGTCGGACAGAAAATCAATGAGAGATTGAACCTCATTAGCAGATGCTTGAGGGGGAAGATATACATGTACAAGACACAGTACGACAGGATGAGGAATTTGAACTAACACAGTCACAAGTTCCAGACTCTCTCAAATCTTTTAAATATATCTAGGCAGCAGTACTGTGCCACATTACTTCTCATAAGCCACTCGTAAGAAAAAAAAACTTAAGCTTCTTCAGTCACATGTCATACTAAGGCCATTTTATTGGCACAGAAACCACGCCTCTATTAATAATTGGCAATTTTACATGCTTGGCTGCTGCTTGAATTTATTAATGCATAATTTTTTGTTTGCTGTCTTCAGTATGCATGATCTCTTAGGCAAATAAAATCTCTCAAGACAACAGTATCTGTGCCATCATAGTATATACGTAGGTGTTAGTTTTTATAGCTCTTGACTTGAGTCAGTGCAAAACATACACTATTAATTGAAAGCAATGCGGAATCATGGTCATTATCTCTATCATGCTGCATAACAGAGATGAAGCCCATTATTCATTGCTTTTAATAGTGCATGAATTCAAAAGCAACTGTGGCGAGTCCAAGCACCGTAGGTGTCTCGTTATACTATTTGGTTTACTGCACATTGAACTCTATGTACTAATACAACTGAAATAAAAAATGGAAGTAAATATTTTAAAGGCAGGGACATATGTCTTTGCCCCTTGGGCCCAGGAAAGCAAGAACATAAGTCCCTTCCAAAAATTTCTTTTTTTATTCTTGTTGGATACGGTGACTATTATTTATTACCTTAGCTATTTATAGTGATATTATATGATCATAGCATTGTGGGTTGTACTCCAAGAATTATGATATCTATACCACATCAAAGAAATGCTAGTCACAGTGTGGTGGAATAAGATCACGTGATAATAAGGAGGAGTGGTAACTATTTTAAAAATGGCCTTAGTATGACATGTGGCTGAAGAAGCTTAAATTTTTTTCTTCTCACAAGTGACTTATGATAGAAAAGAAGGCACAATTCTGTTGCCTAGACAGATGTGAGAGAGTTGAAATAGTTTAGTACCTCAGTACCTCTAGCCTACCATATTTCCTCTCCAGCCCTTCTCAAAGCTGGCCGAGCTAAAGTTCGAAGGCTCATAAGTCGCTACCAAGTAAGAGTTAAGAAATTCTACACATATTAATGAAATAGAAGACAAAAATCTACTGGAAAATGGTTTTACCAACGTCGAGAGTGCCAGCACATTTGCTGTACTTTTTAATCCGTTTTTCTTACTTTGTAAGCTTCTTCTCCCTGGCGCTGCTCTTTAGACATTATTAGATGATAAAGAAAGACTTTTTCCAGCTGTAGAGAAAGATCTATCAGTCCAGAGTACGCGGTTTTAAAGTTATATATTTTTAAAAAGACATTTAAAAGGGTCAGAATGAATGACAGACAGACAACCAACTACCTAATACCCGCCTACGCGGCAACATGTCCAGCAATGAGTGGACGCGGATTAGTATACTGAGCAATTATCTCCGTATACTACTGGTTGACTTTATACAGGGCAGGAATGGACATTTCCATTTACTAGGCTATATCTTTCTTCAGAATAAGTCTCATCAATTTGCGCACTTCATTAGCTGTTCTCCATAATTATGCCTGTGTTCCTGCTAAATATGACAGCACTTGGAGTAACTTTGTGTGGAACATTTGTAGATTAAAGATGAGGCAGTCAGTGCCGCCATTTTGTCATTCCTTTATGTATGTATGATAATTTTTTTTACTTTTTGAATGGTTATATCTAAATTTCAAACAATTTTTGACAAATTGCGCACTTATTTTGTGAAAGTACAACATTTTTACTGCCCAATCATGCAAAAAAGATAAAGAAATTCAAAACTTTGTTCGGTACTTTAGTCTTCTAAAGGTGAAATAATTTTAGTCGTCTCAGTGATAACGGGTGCAGCAACAAAGGCGGATTTACAATATTACGCTAGTCCTGACGTTACGTTGACGCTGGAA
>NW_003550757.1:0-2998 GCF_000090795.2 Amphimedon queenslandica | reverse complement strand
GAATATACAGTTTTTTTTTCTTAATTTAAATCCTTTTGTCCATTTTTTTAGTGTCATGAAAATTCTAAAAAAACATTTTAATTCAATATATAAGTGCATGCATGAGTGGATGTGTACATGTCTTCCTATAATTTGTGTAGGTTATTGGTAGCTATAGAAAGGATTAGTTTGTCACGGATATAAAAAATTTCCATACAAACTTCATTTCCTGTTCCTTATTTGGAGGATGATGAGTAGCTGGCAGTGCTTACCACAGTACATGAAAAAGTGATTTGAGCCAGTGACGGCAAAAAAGTGTTTTAATTAAGAATTTAAGATAAGTTTAGTCAATAATGCAATAACATCCACTGGTGAATCTATAATAAGTACAGGTTATACTATGAGGTGAGGTATCTGGCATTTATCAGGTTGATAAGTAAATTTCCTGGCTACTTATGGGCCACTTAATAACCTTCAACTACCCAGGAATTGACTTATTAACTTCCCAGTGGTAAACAAGTTATTTATGAACCTAAAATCAGGCAATTTGGTTGATCAATTAAAACTGGCATGGGAGGTGGGACCTGACCCATCTGACTAGTATAGTAGAAGGAACACTGCTAACTACTACTGGTCTAATTATACGTGTCACTCACTGCCATACATTACTTTAAGTGTAAACAATACCTTCCAAATGTCCTCTCACACTGCATGAGTAATTGTGCTAGTCAGTACAGGCAGTAGCTAAGTCTCTCCTTTTAGTGGTTGTTCTCTTATTCTTCAGTAGCTCCTGCAGTGTCTCCTCTGGTCAGTATTATGTGTCTGATGACTGCAGTTCAGTTACTCAGTCACCTTGTAATCCTTTATCAGTGTATGCTGGGGATATGTCTCAATACAATAACACCATCTTCTACTTCATTGGAACTAGTGTCATTGACTATAATGTCACAATGGACTCAGCACAGACTATAACTCTACATGGACTGGACCAGCCTGGTCTCCTACTATTAACTGCAGAAATAATTTTGTGTTTATAACAGTCACTACCAGCAGTCATGTCAGTTTCACTAACTTATCATTCCACTGCCCTATAGATTTTTAATATTTAAGTAGATCTAATATCACAATTGCTGGTTCTATTTTTAAAAACCTGATGAGACACTGGCAGTACAGGTAAATCAGCAAACTCCTCAATGTTTTGATATTAAGATAACATCTATAGTTTTTGACAAAGTATATCTATTCATTCGTTATTTTCTCCCTCCAGTGTGTTATAATAAATTACACTATTACTCATTAACACTGACTAATGTTATTGTGACTTATGGCTTCTTATGGTTAGGTATGTTTCATGGTACCTCATATAATAATGTCAGTTATCATTGATAATGTCAATAGCATCAGTTTGTCAAATAATGGTACTCGTCATACTTTCAGTGGATCTCTTTTTTTCTGTATATTGCTAATTTATCAGTATCTTATTTATTATACGGATTTGGATTTGAGTTTTACAGGCATTCTCAGCAATCAAAATAATGTAATATTGAAGGCATTGAATCACGATCGACTATTGTAATTGAAGACTCCCAATTTCAAAACAATGGTAATGGATTATTTTTTTATATTATTAAGAGATTATTTTCAAGTAAGTAATCATCATATTGTCATTACTGTTAAGTCATGTTCAATACGTGACAGTGAATATGGTTTATTCATTAAAGGACGTTTATCAACATCAACTCATATCAGTGTTATAGAGATAGTAGGGTGTCTGTCAATCATTCTTAATAACATTACTGTTACAAATAGTTTATCAAAAGGACTGGTGATTAAATCCTCAGTAGTTGTTAAAGTTTGCAGGTGGAATTCAGCAAGGCAGTTCTAGTTAACTCAACAAGTTGATAAATAACAAAGAATAAATACAAGAGAGATGAAGAGAGAGAGAGAACAAAAACCAGAATCATTCAGGAATAAGACTATAACAAGAAGTAACCACAGAAATGTGCATGCATCAGAACTTATATCATGAATAACAATATTCATACACAGTAATAATAACCACAAAACTAAAAATACATTTACAGTAAGTAACATAACATATTTACATGTAATATCAGATTGATAAGTGCCAATATAATACTTCTTACAGTAGTAACTGTAGAAAATAGATTAGTATTTAAGAATAATACTGGAGTAGGTGGAGGAGGAATGGCAATAAATGGTTCATCTATTGTGGCCCTATCACCATCAGCTAACTTGGAGTTTATTGATAATCATGCAACTTATAAAGGAGGAGGAATTTATATTGATGAGAAAACTGAGAGTACATTTACACGAGTGTCACCCATACCTCTTACATTAAAGGATAATACTGCTGGAGTAGCTGGAAATGATATGGGCAAGTTGATTTCCATAAATTTTTTTAATCAACAAATCCTTCAACATCAAGTGCTGCAACTGATTTGAATTTTTATGATCCTAACAGTAATAAAACCACACCAATAAGGTATGATGAGCAACAAAGTGTTTTTCCAGGTCAAACACTGAAATATAATGTTGCTTTATTTGGATGCAGTTTTGATACAGCTTCATATAGTCTTACAGATGGGAGAATAACAATAGAAATTAATGGAATAATGGTGATAGACAAATACATTAATAATTGTTCACTGATTGAGTACACACCAAAATTTATTTTAAAATTTATTAAATTTATTGGGTATTCCCTTTATTCTTAAAAAGTGTCCTATTAGTTTCAGTGTAAACAGTTTAGGTGTTTGTGATTGCAGTGTTTCAAGAGAGAATGTGACATGTGATATAAATACCCTAGACATTACACACAATGGTCTACTGTGGATTGAAACATATAATACCAGTACACCTTTCAATGCTAATGCAACCAATCCTAATGCATGCATTATCAATGAGGACTGTCTCCTCTATTGTTCTCCTAATCCTGTTACCTTTCAGTTGAATGACACTGATACTCAATGTGTGGATAATAGAGGACAGAGAATGT
>NW_003550756.1:0-3000 GCF_000090795.2 Amphimedon queenslandica | reverse complement strand
CTAGTATCTTCTTTAGCTCTTTCTCACTTAAACTAACTAAATCTTGCATGTCCTTTACTTCAGTCATTCATTATGTAGCATTACATAGCATTATAATTGATAGTTTTATTTGGCATGTAAATGAACTAGTATAAATGATGAGTACGAAGAGTACATGTACTCTTGTGAGTACTATATAATATAGGAAGGGAAATACTCAGCATACTTATACATTATATAAGACAAACTAATATAACCTGTAAATCTAATTACATATACAAAACATTTTTATAATAGATAGATAAACATAAGCAAAAACTTCACACCTTGCTTTGTCTTAGCAGAATGTTCCTTACATCACTGATGACACCATCTGACCAAACGAATCTCTATTTTCAAGGTAATTCTTAGTAAATTTCTGAATCTCTGATTGAGGCATTCGGTATGCAACAATTGTAGTATAGCTATCATTAACGCGTATTTCCACAAGATTTAAATAAGATAAATAAGGTGAGCAGAAAAAACTTTCAATTGTATTCAGTGCAGCAATACGAACGGAGGACCAACCAGAAAAAACCATAGTCATTGTTTCGGAAATATCATAAGAAGGGTGCGGTATTCCTTCAGTCATTATTGCAAACTCCAAAGTGGTAGTGGTATCTTTAAACATATTAAGTTTAATATCATAATCTTTTAACTGTTCCTTGATAGGTTTTGTGATAGCACTTGTTATTCTCAAAATATTGACGTTCCAATATGAGTAGTGAGGCTCGAGCAACTGTAGAAGTTGATGAGCATTTTCACAATCAGCATCTTCTTCAATAAAAGATCGAAATTTTTGCCTAGCTTCTGTTACCATGGCTTTGCTGGTCAAAGTTTTGGTGGCTGTGTCAAGAAACGCGCTCTTTAATCCACGAAAACAATTTTGCAGCCATTGAAACCTTTCTTTTAAATTATTTTCAATGATGTCTAAGAATGAATTATAATAAAACCTTAAAAAAACCCAACCAACTCTTCTCTCCATAACAGCCATTTCGAGCATTCTTCTAACTGAAGTGCCAGCTTCTGGTATTATTTTTTCTCCTCCGATTGATTTGTATATATGCTCAGAGAGAGCAGTGCATGCTAAACTGTTCAATCCAATGAATCCTTCATTTGCTGGTAGTTGTACAAAAGGATAAGCACCATTTAGTAGCAATGATTTAAACACTCCAATGTGTCCACCTTCACTAGTTAGCATCAGTGCATTCTTGCCATGAGTGTTCTGGTAATTTAGTTTTATTCTAAGTTCTATTAGAAGTAACGATAATCTGTTATACTCTACATTACTTTCGATGCTTGCAATGGACTCTAAAAGTGATTCTTCAAATGTAAAGCTTATATCTTCATCTCTATCAATGATAGTTTGATTATCAACGATTAGTTGAAATATACCAAGAAAATGTAAAAAGTTTAATTTAGCTTGTGATTTCATAATGAGAGATTTGACTGATCTGTTAGAAGAAACCAAAAATTGAATGCAAATTGATCCTCGTAAGAACTTCTTTATGGTAACACATTTTGCTTCTTCATCGAATAAATATTTCAATAGCTTGTGAAGGTGGCCAATAGTTTTATCATTCCATTTTCCGGACAGTTTGAGAATGACTTTAGGATCACCTTTGGTACTTTCCCCAATAACTGCTGCTTCAATAGTTTTATAAATGTCATCAAGTTTTACTGAATCAATAAATTCATTAACTTCATCACTATATTTATCAAACCTATCCTGCAAATCATCATCAATTGGATAATTTTCTATGAGATCATTTATTGTATCAATGTCAATAAAACTATGATGTGGTTGCATTCGCTCAAATATTTCATCAATAGTTACATGATCACGTGCTAAACCAGTTTCATCAAAAGCGGATTGAACCCACCTAGCAATAACAATTGCATCATGTTTTCCACTAGAGGCATAATATGTAATAATGTCAGTGATCAGCTTTGCATATTTCTTGTGTAGGTTTTGAAGTTCAATTGCTAAATTATCGTTAGAGCTAAGTTGCACTACTTTTGGATCAAATTCTGTGAGGGAGAACAATATTTGATGATTCTTAAATATTCTATTTTTCCAGTCTCTTGCTAGTGCAATGGCCTCCTCTTTAGCTGGACCACCAACACTTGCAATACAAGATAAGAATGAGTCACATATTTTTTCTAATTCTGATTCATTACCATGATTAGTGTGAAGAGATATTAATGCAGAAAATTCGATATCAATTTTATTAAATGTCGGCATCTTTCGAACTTCAAGATTTATTAAACCTCTGCTATACAATTTATCAGCTACCTTTTCCAGACAATTCTCTGTAACTTCTTTTAACTTGTAATAATGAGCTCTCATTACACTCTTCACAGTAGTCTTGCAAGCACTTGTACTACTTTCTATGATAAAAATTAAAGTAATAATAATAGAATTTTGCAGCTTCTTTATTAACCTGAGAGGTTATCAAATATTTGATGAGCTAAATTAATTTCATCAGCATTCAACAGTGCAATAGTGATGCTTTTCCATGTTATTGTATCAGGACTGCTATCAAGATAATATTGAGCTACAGCACTCATGTAATCGAAAGGACTAGGTTGAATATCACAGAATTCCTCCACTCTATGTTTAATGCTACTAACAGTATCTTGTGTCATGTTAGGAAGATAACAAACAAACTGTTCCCAAGTACCAGCATTAAACTTTGAGCTACTCAATAACTCAATTAACTCATCTTTTGTTGGCTTGTCTGTGTATAAAACATAATAACCTTTATAGTTTTAATTCAGTTTACCTGTAAGAGTGGGTCCAGGATTGAGTTCCACATCTCCTGATATGAAGAGGAGAATGGCGAGACAAAAAATAGACAAAACAAGCCTAGGGGTCTTGACATTGGGTCTACCTATTCCACTGTTAGATGCCCAGTAAATGCACGGGTAAATGCTACCAGTGCCAGTACAGCTACAGTTCCAAGATCCTATTCTAGCTCT
>NW_003550755.1:0-3003 GCF_000090795.2 Amphimedon queenslandica | reverse complement strand
ACTGACAGTGATAAAAGTAGCAATAGCATCACCACCAGCAGGGGCCCCAGTAGAAGCCAAAGAGAACTCTTGTACCTTCACTGTCGTATTGATGGTAGCTTTGATTTTAATGTCACCTCCAGCTTTCTTTATGATGGTCACATTCTCTTCTGATATTGATAATGACTGCAACACATCCTTCACTGCATCTAGTTCTGATGAGGAATCGCCCCTGAACTTAATACTGAGAGCCATTTTGTTATCTTATAATAACAGTATAACACCTTTATAACACACTATGGGCCCACTAGACTATACATTGATATTTTATACCTCTAGATCTAGTATGATGTGACATTCATTATGATAACACTACTTTCCATATTTGGACAAATACATTAACAAGAATAATACATGTGTAATGTCTCTGAATATACATCAACTTTAGCAACACACAAAACTGAAAGCAAGAAACAAGTACTATTGTTCAGCCAACAAAGTATAATACAACTGTATATTATTATTTATTTATTTATTTATTTATTTATTTATTTATTAAACAGTTGCTTCAATCATAAAGAAAGGTTTATCTCTTGGTGACGGTAGTACAGCATTTTGTGTTTTTGCTACATTGTTTTCATTAACAGTCTCAGCCTTCAAGTAAATACTATATCAGTAGTAAAGAAGAATATAAATTGAGTTAGCATCATTAACGTACCAGTATTTGTCCCAGGTTGGGTCGAATTGTTCCAGTATCTTTTCCACGTCAGCATCATTGACTCCGACATCATTAGAAGGTCTAATGTGGACCTCAATCACTGGCTGGACTGAGTCACCATAGAAATAAGTATTACACTCAATGCTGGAGTCTTTCTTCTTCACTTTAAGAACAATCGGTCTATTGATCTATAATGAGGTAGACTATGATGATAATAACTGTATTATTATTATTATTATTATTGTTTTATTATTGCTTATTGTTCTTGTAATAGAACTGTATTATTATTGTAATAATTGTATTATTCTCTCTCTACCCTCCTCTCTTACATGTGTCTTGATGTTACTGTAGAATGTCTCAGTAAAGTTATCAGTGTTATCCTGTATCTTGAGCCATGCTGGGTTAGGATGATACGTGGTCACATCAATCAGTATTGGATCACTTGATGTGAGTATACTGCTGCAGGTAACTGTTAGTGGTAGCGATGGAGGGAGGGAGGCAGTAGCTGATGCCATTGGAACTTTAACTATTTTAAAAGTCCATCCACTAGGTGGCTTCTTCTTGGACTGCTTCACCTTGTTGGTGATAGTTTGAAGTGCCTTCACATGAAAGTGACCAGGAGATAAAAGAAGGACGTCAACAGTTTGTATCTCATGTTCTGTTATATCGTATCGAGACTGCAGCACATCACAGATATCTTCTTTGCTTGTTTCTTTGGACTTTGTCTTTACATCTATCATCTCCTCAGACATTTTGACCTACAATCTTGAGAATATGATGATAGATTCAATAGACTAATGTAGCTGCTGTTAGGAATAGTTAATCTTTAGTGTTGATCAGCTTTCAAGTGCAACCTCAGCAGCAAGCAAAGCAAAGGTCAATTCATCAGTAGAGGGAGTGCTGCTAATAACAGTATACATTGATTGATGATACAGCAGTATGAATAATGTTGATCATTGTTACTGCAGGATAGCAATGAAGTCTTTAGCTGAAGTAGAAGAATGATTATTAATACAGATAGTAAAGCACTAGCACTTAAGCTAACTGATTATTCATTAGTCTCGTGCCCGAGACTAATTATTCATAAAAAAAACTGCAGCTGATCCACTGGAGTGGATACCAACAGAATGCATTCAGGAGGTGTGGCTAATTAATTTATGGGTGTGGTTTTATTAGCAATTTGCCAATTTTGCAGTTTGCACTGCACTGTCAGCATAAAATGTCTTCTTCTCAAGAGGTCGTTGCTTCTCTCTCTCATTCTCTCCCTCTCTTTATCATTGAAGAATACGAGAAGCTACTAGCTATTATTAACATCAAGCTACCTCCTAATCCTTCTCAAGAGCCATCTCATAGATTCTGGGACTTGTTCAACGCCCACGCAGCACAGAATGGATCATCATTTGACGTTGCTGTTACTTACCTCCACACTATACTGAATGGACTGGACTGGAAGGAATTAGCTAACCTCAAGGTCTTTATCAAGAATGATGTTAAAGTTGACGTAAAAGTGACTGAAGCATTGACACGTGTTAAAAGTGACCTTCCTAAACGTATCATTGATTTGGGAGATCAGTTAGGAGAGTATCAGTTGAGTCGATACCGTTTGGCTGTGTCTGTATTAACCAATCGAGACCTCATTCCACCTGGAATACCTTTCAATGAAGTATACAAGGAAATTTTGTTACCACAATTAGATGGATCTTATCCAGTTGCTGTTTCATTCACAATCGGAGTCCTGGAGAGGTCAGGATGGGGTGATACTAGAAGATTAAAACCTTTCGCTGACCGAAATATCAATTTTAATACACGATTCTCCGAAGTTGATCTCTGCCTGACAGTTGCTGATTACTATGGTAACATGAGTGATAGGGACTTCAGCAGTGCTAAGGTCTATACCTCTGCCGTTCACCTCAAGAACCTGAGTGTCTCTAACAAGAGCAGGATTGAGTTTACGCTACTGCTGATGAAGCGTAATGTTATAAGTGTTGGTAAAGTCTCTAACATTGAGGATAAAGTACGTTATCCTATCTTCTTTAAGGACTACAAGAAAAGAAGTGAAGGTAAGGATAGTTAGGATACCTTGTTTACTGAAGTAACCTCCATTTAAATATAGTTTTAATTCAGTATAATTATATTTATATCATTTTTAACGACCTGGGGGCGAAGCCCCCAGGTCGTTCCTATAATTGAATTCACCTTCGCGCTATGTATATATATATATATATTTGTATGTCCACACTTACATTTCTTCTATACACGTTGTATTGGAGAAATAACAAGCCTTAGCAACCACCCGCCCACGCTCC
>NW_003550754.1:0-3005 GCF_000090795.2 Amphimedon queenslandica | reverse complement strand
GCTTACCATATAATGCCATACCTGATATATAATGATAATTCCATGCAGCAACAAATCTGTTCACACCAACAGCTGATACACAAATAGTGACGAAGGACACACAGAATCTCGTAACCTCACAAGTCATATCAATGTGTCCATGTTCCTCCATCCAGAGAAGAATTCTCTTAATAGGATAGTTCACTCTGGAGTTAATGTGAGGCCATATTCTTTCAACACACAAATTCTAATTTAAAAATTAATTAATTATGCAACAATCACACACATACTTGTGTTGAAGTAGTCTGACAAAATGGACGTATATTGGGTGGTCCATAAATGCTCCGAAGATTTGCCTGAATATAAATAGTTAAATAGAACTCAGTACCACAATCAATGCGTAGTTGATCCCATAACCCATATGTGAGCACAGCAGACCTAGAGTCACACTAAAATCATGAATGCACTTTAATTTATAAATCATACCTCCAAACTCTGTCATAAATAATTAAATTATTTTTAACAGCTGAAGTGATATGGGTAACAATTTTTCCAGAATATCCATCGACAGAAATAACATGTGTTACACCATAATTGATTAATTTTTCGTTTTGATCTAAATGAAGTTTATGTCCAAAACATCTTGCAAAGTACGGCCTAGGATTTGTCCTATCCATTGTTCTAGATCGGCGACTAGCATAGTGGTTAGGAGCAACACGCTGTAGTGATTGAGACACTTTTGATTCTCCTACTGATATTGATTTGGATTCCAAATAACCTTTCATCATTCGCCTTCCATATATACATCCAACCTATCACAAACAGTAATGTATTCAACTAAAATACAATACATGTCCAATTTTTCGAGGGATATAAATTTCACAAACTTGCCTAAAAATCTATTTTTGTGGACTTAATTTTGCAATTAGACCCATAGGTAATTCCAACAATTTTAATTTTAGTATATCCTGTCGATTCTCACCAGAGGTTGGGATCACTCGCTGTCACTGGTGGTTCTCAAATTCTAATTAAAGCACCAGTATTTTTAATATATGGCTGCTCCTTGACTGAGTCTTTTCTACACTATAGTGCCCTTTCTTGTCCTTAGTGCCTGCCACGGTTTCACAGACTTGGCACTGCAACTATTGGCTGTGTTAATTACCTTATCAAAAACTAGTCTGGCCAAAAACAAAGTTAACGGAATTACCCAAATGCTAGTAATGATGCACTCTGCGTCAAGCATGTATAAAGAGGGGTACTACTGCACAGTCTAACCTCTCGAACAGCATCACCAATGATGTCATCGACCTCAGAATCACTCAATTTACTAATTCCATGTAAAACACAATACCGCCTCACACTTCTAGCAGAAAATCCACGATTATTTGGATAGGCTGTTTGAAGGCGTTCACTGATGTCTTTGTAGCTCTTGCCTTGACATCTCAGGTATTCTATTAAAGCCATGTCAACATCCTCCATTCTTGTTGTGGGTGTGGCTGCGCATGCTCAGTACTACAGTGGTGCAGTCATAGTGCAGTGCAGCAAGCCAAGCAAGCAACACACATTTACACGTGCTCCGATCTTTGTGAAGAATCAAGAATGGATTACCCCATCTCTACCTATGACGATTATACCCTACAATATAAGGACAGGACGTTGAAGTTTAAGTATCACCAAGTGACGACTAAATGGATAGGGAAAGTCTTTGGGCTGTCTCCCGGAAGTATTCTTCTGTTCACTGACGAGGAAGGACAACTGGAAACACCAGATGATAATGGGAATTTTCACTTAGAAGAAAGAAAGGTATACAAGGTTCAAGGGGAACCAATACCCACATTAGGAGTTGGTGATGCCGGGCCGAGTATGTTCAGCTCACAGCCTCCTGCTCTCCCGCCGACGCCAACAGGAATTGTGGCCACTAACGCTCTTCCTTACTCGTACCCGTACCCACTGGTAAATCAGCCGACTTCGCATAAAAAGAGTAAGCGTTTCAGTCTCAAGACAAAGGCTCCAGAGCCATCAAGTCAAGAAGCGAGTGTTGGTTGGCAGAAAAACATTGAGCTACATGAATGCAACAAGACAACTGGAGAACTTAGAAAGACCTCTAATTATCCGCTATTTCTGAGTGCCTCTTCAGCTAGTTTGAGCTATATCACGGATAAAATATCAGCTGAGTGCTATTCAAACAATGAAGTTGTCTTACTTGACAACGACAATTTCAAGATACCATCCAATTCCTGTACACAAGGTACAAATTATGTTAAAATTATTTATATTATTTTAGTACTATAATTTGTATATTAGATCCTTCTTTTTGGAAAGGGTCTCGTCGTATAAAAGCAGTGACAAAGAGTGATTATACTTTACTCTTTGGAGGAGAAAATGAATCTGATGATGATGATGATTTTATGCCATCCCCTATATTTGTTACTGGAAAAGGAAAATCGCGTAAAAGGGCTCGTTCACCAACTAGTAATCGGCTTGATCGTATCGAAGGCAAACAGATACAACTGGCAAGAGAGTTGGAAAGTCAAATTAAGCGCATCAGGAAAAATGAGGATCCTCTTGAGGTCGGGAAAATTTCAATGCAACTGCAACAGAGTAAGGCTCAATGTGAGTCTTTGAATAATATGATAATGTCCATGAAGAGCAATATTGACTGCTTTATATGCACGAATTGCGTAGGAGACAATATTGCTGTTCTTGTCTGTTGTCGTAAGTTATGTTGCTATGACTGCATTACGAGGTGGTTAGAAGAAAGTACAACATGTCCACACTGCCGTCAGGAACTTCATCTTGAAAATCTGCAGCGTGTTCCAAAGTGTAATCAGGTAGAAGCTGTTTTTTCTGTTTTGAGGGAGTACCAATCAACTACTACTGATGATGGTGATATTGGTGCTAATCATTGACTGTATTTAAGCATTGACTGCATTTAATCTCTTTATGTATGCCCACATATTTACTCCATTCATTGCATTTATCAAAATTCATTTATCTCATCAACATAATTTATAAGCATTATTCAA
>NW_003550753.1:0-3006 GCF_000090795.2 Amphimedon queenslandica | reverse complement strand
TTATTATAAAAACAGAGCAAGGACTGATCTCTATGAAAGTTGTTACAGCTGTAGAGGAACATCTGATCTACAAGATAAAATTATAGCCACTGGCTTCTGATCATTGAACTGTGAGTAAAAGTGTTCGAATATCGATGGTGTGCGATAGTAGCTTGCTGACTCTACCAGAACCATCCTGTTGGAATGCACCTAAGAATACCCACAAATAAATTTGTAAAAAATATTTAAGCAACAAAAATAATAATTACAAAAATCATTACAATCATATGATATATACTTCTTGCCTCTTATTACACTACAATAAATATTTATATACTGTATCTACTGTAGTTGCTCTATCTGTCAAGTCGTCTAATGTTGAATCTAAAGTTAAATTAGAAAGAAAATTTCTCATACTACTATTATCTGATACTGAATGATATCCACTGGATACTGTTAGTTAAATATTTCCTTTTTTTTAAAGTAATTTTTAATCAGCAATTTTGTTTTAATAGTTTTGGGTACTGATGATGCAGTGTGGCCTTTAGTAGATACAATAGTTGGATCAGCTTTCCATTCTAATAATAACTTAACTATACTTTATAATGTCCTTTAGCACTGGCAATCATTAAAGCTGTATGACCTCTTTTGTTTTGAACATTAGGATCAACTTGATCCTTCAGCAACAGTTCAACTATTTGAGTGTGTCCATTTTGACAAGCCAACATAAAAGCATTCACTCCATCTTTGTTTTGAACATTAGGATCAACTCATTTCTTCAGCAACAGTTCACCTAATAATAAAATATCAGTAAATATACAAGTACAAAGTTGCAATTGTTGGAGGAATCATTAAGGTGTGTTTTAATAAAGAGAGAGAGTGAAAGAGGAGGAGGAGGAAAACAATAAGAAGAAACAGAGCTGCTGGCAGTTTAGATGTCTTGTCTCCTGATGTAGTAGATCTATTGCCTGACTTGCTGTCTACTGCAGCTTTGAATGAGTGAAAGTGGTGGCCATTAGCTGGTCTACTGGAGGCAGCTTGACAGTAGTTCCACAGTCCAATACTTGCTCTCCATTGAGAGACATCAATCATCTTGTACTATAAGTTCCACCAAACACAGCTAAAAGAGTTAATTCCTTTATCCAGTCACTAATGGTATCATAGGAGAGGGAATATGTGTGCCTATAAGCAATTCCTTTGCTGTGACTTAAATTTGGTCAAAATGCTTGACTACCGTATGGATACATAATTTTTGGGTGATTAATTTTTACTATCATATGACTACATGAAATCTAAACACCACAAAAATTAATATTTCCCCAAAATAATGAAAATTTAGCACCGCAAATATTTGCCCTATAATTGCATATTACTTAATTAAAACTTTTATTTTATATTATGTAGACAGTAAACAGGGGTCACATCTATATACATGTACAGTTAAAGAAACCAGGAATGGAAGGATAGTAATAATTTTTACACTAATCCGCTTGTTACAATAATATCTTGTTCACACTTGTTTGAACTTGGGCCAAGTTGGGGGGATACATTATAAAGGGAAGATAAGAGGTGAATGTGACAAGGAGGATTAGTGAAGGTTGTTCAGCTTACTGGTTTATTCAAACTACTGATGTCTTCATATATACATGACTATATATGATTTATACTAAATTTGGCTCAGAAGTCTTTGTACATGCCATACATGGCCTTAACTATTGTTCCATTATCTTATTGCTGATTAGACTAAAGAACCTGTATCTGCTTAGTTGACCTCCTCTCTACCAGAACCATCCATTTGTAGCGAACATGAGGATGCTGTATCCACAATTGCAAATAAACTTGTATAATAAGTATTATTGTAATAGTAGCAAAAAATAAAATGTATGTAATTATAAAAATTATTATTATCATAGTTATTATCTGCTTCTTTTGCCTCTAATAATTCATAAACTATCTACTTCAGCATCACTTCTTATCAGTCAAGTTCTGCCAGTATTACTAAATAGGAAGAAAATTCATGCTACTAGTTTTAATGCTACATGTCCACTGACTACTGTTCATTGCATTTTACTTTAAATTTCCAAATAGTCATTAAGCAATGTCTTTGTTTCAATAGTCTTGGCTAGTGATGATGCAGTGTGGCCTTCACTAGATTTAACATTTGGATTAGCTTTCCATTCCAACAATAATTTAACTACTTCATAATGTCCTTTAAAACTGGCAATCATTAAAGCAGTAAAACCTCTTTTCATTTGAACATTAGGATCAGCTTCTTTCTTTAGCAAAAGTTCAACTGTTTGAGTGTGACCTGTTAGACAAGCTAACATTAGAGCAGTCACTCCATCTTTTGTTTGAACATTAGGATCAACTTCTTTCTTCACCAACAGTTCAACTATTTGAGTGTGGCCATTTTGACAGGCCACCATAAAAGCAATCACTCCATTTTTCTTTTGAACATTAGAATCAGATTGTTTTTTAAACAACAATTCAACTATTTGAGTGTATCCATATAAACAAGACAAGATTAAAGCGTTTTTTAGTTGAATATCAGAATCAACTTGTTCCTTCAGTAATAGTTTAACTATTTGAGTGTGACCATTTTGACAAGCCATCAAAAAAGCATTCCAACCATCTTCTCGTTGATAACTATAATCAACTCCTTTACTAATCAATAGCTCAACAACCTCATAGTTACCATAGTAACTAGCAATCATTAAAGCATCTGATTCATCTAATGTCTTCAGGTGAGGATTAGCATTAGCTTGTAGTAACATGTGAATGATTGAAATGTGATTATATTTACTTGCTATCATTAGTGCAGTCCATCCTTTATTGTCCTGAATGTTAACATTAGCTCCAGCAGACAGTAAACTGTGTACAATGTCCTCATGTCCTCTTTTACAAGCAAACATTAGTGCTGTCCTGCCTTCTTCATTAGTATGATTAATATTAACAGTTTCTAGTTGAAGAAGAAACTCTACTGCTTCATTATTACCAGCTGTGACTGCCTCAAGGAGAGCTAGTTCA
>NW_003550752.1:0-3006 GCF_000090795.2 Amphimedon queenslandica | reverse complement strand
TGCACCTATTTCTACAGATGGTAAATCAACACGGTTTTTAATGTAGCCCGATTAATTTATTTATTATACATAGTGTCTGATTTACCTGAAATTGACATTTCTATCTTTGTAAATAATAGCACAATACCAGTGAGCAGCAGGTAAATTTCATTATGCTTTATTAATTTTCAGTATTGTTAATGTAGCCCAACTCTCACATTAAAAGATTTACTTAGCAAAGTGTAAGGTTGTCAGTATTGAAATCATTTTAGCTAATTTGTTCATAGGCATTACAGCCTTTGGGATATGATCAAAATTTTTTTTAAAAGGTGAGTATTGAAACAATAATTCTAGCAAACACCAAAATTAATTATTATAGATTATTTTTGGGATTTAAGGATACCGATCCAAAACGTCCATTATTGTTAGTCATTGTGCACACTATTTTTTAAATGTTATAAATTGTTTGAAGGGAACCAGAAATTGATACTTTCCTTAAGGAATTAGAAGAACATTTTGTAAAAGACTGTCATGAATATTTTGAAAAGATTAAACCAGGAATAGTACGGGTAATAAATCAGTCTTAAACTCTAGATTCATTTTGCATAATTTTTGTTTCCTCTCAAAAATAGGGCTATCTAGAAGAGCATAGAAAAACTGCTGAGAAACACATAACTGATGTGGAACAGCAATATTCCAGACAAAGAGAAGCGATGGATGCTCAAGTTAGAGAAGTAAGTAAAAGCAATCCTAAAGAAATATTTAATTTGGATCCATTATAGTGGAGGAAACAAGCTAGATTTAATAGGGAAACGGTCAAATCTCATTCTGATTTAATTGATAATCTGGAGAAGCAAAAGGTTCATCTTATATCTCTAGCCAATCAATTTGGAATTTCCTTGTGTCCCAAACAAGATTAATAGTAGTGTAACAAGATTAATAGTGTGTGTGTGTGTGGACTTTTGTTTGTTTGTAGTTTTAGATCTAACTATAATAATAGTGATAGTTGCAATAGAGTTTCTATGTAGTGATTGACTGATTGTGGTTCTATAATTAGATCTAAAGTTATAATTTTGGCTTGCTTTATGTCTATTATGTTTGTCTATATGCTATTATAATTTGAGCTGATCACAACTTTTAAAAGCAATTTACAATGATTTTACAAAAACAATGCTCTGCATACACAGCTCTGACCCTGAGCTCCACCCATTGAGGAAGTGATGTGCTGTAAAAGTCACGAAAAGAATCTTCACAGTTCACACTTCACCGGCAGTCACTTTGTATAACTATAACCTTACTTTGCTGTGGTAAGCAAACTCTTTAGTTTATTACCAGCCCGAGCCTTACAAGTTCCACTAATACCTGTACCAATGGCTGCCTGGAGTAGATCCTGTACAATAGCCGCGCTAACACTGCTCCTCCTTACTACATCATGTCTATCACAAACTGGTAAGAAATAACACCCTCTCCTCTCTCTTTCTCCTTCTGTTCTTTTTTCCCTCCTTGTATTGCTGTAATTAATCTCTCTTCTCCCAATCTCTCTCTTCATCTCTCGTTATCTCTTCTTTAGGAGTAGTAATTCAAGTCAAGATGGGCCCGTTCGTCTCTTGTAGCACGTGGACAGTAAGCAAAAAGCATAATATTTTTATATTTATTATTACAACACACTAACACTTTTATTTTTGCCAACTATTAGCAGGTTTTTGTTTACTTACAATTGACTGTAGCTTTCCTAATTAACATGTCACGTTGTCTTATAAACAATTTAATGTTTTGTATAGTTTATCTTCTCAAACAATGAGAGAGTCAAAGTGAATGTTTTGTTTATGAAATACCTTCAAAAATAACAAATAAAATAGTATAGCATATATTATAATAAATTCTTTTGTGTTATGTTGTGATTAAGTGTCTAATCATCCATAGACGCTACAATTTGAGTGGCTTCCATTAAAAGTTAACAGTTTAAAGTAGCTCTAAGATGCTGCAGCTGTCTTTACTATTATTTTTAAAAAGTTGTACTATAAGACCCGCCATTGGCACTAACTGTACACATGTACATCACATGCACTGTAATACAATACCTGTATTTATTATTATTATTATTATTATTATTATTATTATTATTATTATTATTATTATTATTATTATTATTATTATTATTATTATTATTATTATTTTGGGTGTTGCACATGATTAGCATGTGATACAATAACACAGTGTCCCTCTCTATACATTCTTTTCAAATTGATTCAATTATTATTTGCAGCTGTACATGTACACACTATGGTATTTACTATATCAACCTATTATGCTCCATTGGTTCTCTGTTACTATTTTAAGTCATTACCATAAAAGGGCTGTTCTATATTTATATATGAAGACCAAAAGGGAGGGAGTTTTGCTTGTGTGGTTTGAGTATAAAAATATTTCTTAAAGATTATCCAAGCAACATCAAATAGAGAGAACTGGATGCAGCTGATAATTTTCTTTGAATGTGTTGTGTTTGTCACTTTCAATTTCACATCCTCCCTTCCTTTCCTTAGTCTCTCTCTTTCCTTCTTCCTCATAAGTATATACTTGTAAAATACATGAGGTCATATTAATTATTATTTATAATATATTCTATGGTTGGAAATATTAGCAGGGAATTACTATTCGTGATTGGTAGTTACAGCAAAGTTACAATAAAGCAATATTATTATTAAGCATACAGTACATGTATTAACAGTGATATTGTATTATATACATGTACATATGCAGTATACAGTGGACATTCATGAATATAGGATCCATTTCATTTTGTTTTATTCTGAGCATGCTTAATGACATTGTGGCTGCAAAATGCAATTACAAGCTATTTTAATTAACAAAATATTGTTACAATTTTTCCAGCAATATTGTTTGTATTTTAAAAATAATATATCCCATTTCTCTCTCTCTCTCTCTCTCTCTCTCTCTCTCTCTCTCTCTCTCTCTCTCTCTCTCTCTCTCTCTCTCTCTCTCTCTCTCTCTCTCTCTCTCTCTCTC
>NW_003550751.1:0-3010 GCF_000090795.2 Amphimedon queenslandica | reverse complement strand
TATCTCCTCCCAGTGTACCAATAGTTGCTGATCCTCCAACTGGTCCAATATATGAGAGTACAAGTTTCTTACTAACCTGTACAGCTACAGTAAACACCACAATAGTGGATACACCAGTAACTGCTAGTGTAGTATGGACTGATCCTAGTGGTAATGTAATACCAACTAATGAAGCAAGGCGTCAAGTGATACCTCCAACTGGTAACAGTCTTGTAAGCATGCTATTGTTTCAACCTATTGATACTGGTCTTAATAATGATGGAGGAACATATACCTGTCAAATGATCATCAATTCTGGTAACTCATTAATAGCATCAAGTCAAGCTAGTACAACTCATACTGTTACGGTTGAAAGTAGGTGGTAGCACATACTACAATGATTACAGTTCTTTCTGCCCCCTCTTCCTTTTGTTTCTACTTTCTCTTTTTCTACCAGGTCTTCCTCCAATGACAGTAGATTTCTCATCAGTTGGTTCAGTTGAATTTTGTCAGAGTCTAACTATAACATGTACCATAACAACAGTTGAGAGATTAGTAGTAACACCAATGATTACTTTCATTAAAATGAATGATACAGATATGGAAATGCTCTCTAACTTAAATAGACCATACAGTATCACAACAGATGATACTGGTTCAGTTACTAACTATACTCTAATACTGGATCCAGTGAGGTTTGAAGATGCTGGAATGTATACATGTATGGCTGAGTTTAATGTAACTGGTTTTAATAATACCAATGATCCTAGCACTGCTACTTATGATTATCAAGAGGCTAATGGCAACTTTATTTTGATCTTCGATAGTAAGTCAACTATTATACTGTGTTCTACTCAAGTGTTTAAATTGAAAAAGTACATTACAGATTTAATCATAAGTTTTATATGATGATTGATTTTAAATTTATACTGATTTTGTTATCTTCTTACAGTTCCACCAGTGATTGTTACTATATCAAAGGAACATAACGATACATTATATGCAGGGACACCATTCTTCATTAAATGTGACATAATGTTGAATCCATTAGTTTCTATACCAGTGACTGTCACTAATCAATGGACACGTGATGGTACTAATGTTCCTATGGGTTCATCTGATGTTACTATTACTGAGGGTCTCAATATGATCATAGGCGGCTGCAGGGTCGGGCATTTAGGGGCAATGCCCGACCAAAAATTCTGACCGGAAGTGTGACATCACCATAATTAATAGTTATTCTATGGTTAATTAATAGTTAATAACAGTTATTGCAACAGATTTATGTACTCAATTTCAATTTTTTATGAAAATCTTATAATTATGAATGCATAAATGGCAGGCTGATAACAAGGTGATGAAAAGAGACTAAATAAAGGAGGAGGTGGTAAGACTTTGGTGCCAATCACAGTGGGCCACCACAGCAACACTAGAAAGCATAATCATTTCATTATTTAGTGCTATTTCAGTGTTCTTTTCTTGTCAGTTGCAATGTCTAAAAGCCTGGACTAGCTTCACTATGTCCTTTGTGAACAAGCCTGCTAAAAAGGAACAACAGTTTACAAAGTGAACCTAGTAAGTACAGTATAGAAGTCAATAATACAGATTATCTCATATTCTTACTTTAGATCAGTCTCTTGCTGAATCAGTTGATGATCATGAGTCTCAGTCTACTCTTGTGGTTGATACAGCTACAGTTGATGTACAGTCAATTGTTGCTCATTCTCCATCACCCTATTCTTCTACTTCCTCTACTAATACTACTACTAGTACTATTACCACTACAGAAGTCAGTGTTGGAGCTACACCACCCACTACTTTATTACAATAACCTTCGCTACCAAAAAATTGCGCTAAAAAGGGTGCGTAAAAGAGGGTGTACCAAAATCGCGGTGCGCTTCGCGCGCCCAACCCATTTCCTGTGCCACACCCATGCCCGACTACTAGTCAAATTCTGCAGCCGCCTATGAATATGGATCAATACATTACATTATAATGCAACATTAATGTTCTATCCATTGGATAATGCTGATGATAGCGGAATGTATACTTGTAATGTTGAAGTGACTGCTCCTAATAGTTACATATATCTCAGAAATACATCAGCTAATGCTAGTATTTCCATTACAGTTATTGGTAAATAATTCTTATGCCACTTTTGCTTTGTTTAAATCCCTTCTTAATTTTCCTTCCCTCTCTCTCCTCTCATTACAGCTACTCCAGAGCCACTAGTAGAGATAGTATCTATGGGTATTGCTGAACCTGGTAAAGAATACATGTTAAATTGTACAGTGACAATTGTTGATAGACTCATAGTCTCACCAGTGATAACATGGAGTAAGAGATCAGCTAACAATGTTATTAGTGTACCTCCAGATCTTATGACTGTATCTAATGTAATGAGTTCTCTTTATTTGAATTTCTCTTCTCTCAATACTTCTGATGCTGGCCTGTATACTTGTGAAGCCTCCATTAATGTTAGTCAGATGTCCATGGTAGCAAGGAATAATGAATTTTGGAATTTACTATTAAAAAGTAAGATCACATCAATCATTTGGAACTTTACCATCATAGTTTCTGTTATAAATCATTTTAGTTACAATTCCATTCGTTTACCTACATGTAAGCCAATCAAGAGAATCTAACTTATTAGCTGGCAGTAACCTGATACTAACATGTGATATCAGTGTTGATCCTAATGTTGATACACCATTCACTGTTAATGTAACCTGGAACATGACTGATCAACAGATCATGAGTAATAGTAATTTTGGAGGTGAAATTAATTCCAGTTCAATACTTGCTGATACAGATCGTGTTAATATCAGCTCTGTTATGATGAGATCAGGTTTCAATGAGTATAGATCAACACTTAATTTCACTACATTGAGCAGTATTGAGGATTCAGGAACATATACATGTATTGTTACTATAGTACCAGCTTCAGCTTATGAATATGTAATGACTTCTGATACCAATTACACAAACATTCACTTCATAGTTACTGGTAAGCTTTAAAATGTAGTTATGT
>NW_003550750.1:0-3011 GCF_000090795.2 Amphimedon queenslandica | reverse complement strand
GGGATACTTGGAATGTCAGGTCCGTTATCTCTTTCATTAAGAATAACATGAGTCAGAATCATAATTTGTCATTGAAGGACTTATCTCGTAAACTAGCCATGTTGTTGGCCTTGGCCTCAGCCTCAAGATCTTCAGATCTGCATTTATTGGACCTGAGATATATTAAGCATAATGTGGATTATGTGGAGTTTCAAATAGCAGCTGACGGAAAGATGAACGAAAATGGCTCTTTTGGTTTTCTGTCAACCTATGAAATAAAACTGTAAATTCTAAATGAAATTCAACAACTTATGAGCTAAAAGTGTTTATTATGATGCTACACCTAAATTTGATTAAACTCTATCATTATTGATGCATCAAATGGTCAAATCAACTACACTTTTTAAATAAAATTTGAATGTTACATTGTAAATAAGCCAATAGTGGTAATGCACATTGTACACATACATATGCTTAGAACTTTAGTTCTTTTCCAAGCTCAACAGTGAAAATTAAACTCACAGAATTACAGAAACATACAAAGTAGATTTATGTACCTCATTCTTTAGCTGGAATTTCTCCAACTGCAGAAGTTTGGCATGACTTTGCTTCTAAAATTAAATTGTCTTTGGAGTGGTGGACAAGTAGCTACTGAAGTACAGGCAACTCATTAATCTAGATCTAGAACATAGATATTAAAGTAAATGAATTCATTTAATCTATAATTACTGTATTACTGTATTAGACTGTATTATTAATTACTCTAATAGATCTATCTATGTCTAAAACCCCGCCCTTGTTCCCTCCCACAATAGTTGTTTGACTTCTGACTGCTCAGTGCTCTGGCCTGGGGCCAAGACTACTCATCGAGCTGCTCATGGTACACTTAAAGAACTATGGCCACTAGTCAAAATTGTTTAGGTAAGCTTATAAGCTAAGCTTTGATGATGATGACAAAATCCCTCACCAAATCCACCATTTTGATACGTATGCTTTTGCTCGGTCGGTTTTATGTAGGAGTTGATGATCTTGTTGACGTTCTTGACTTATTAAAGAGATGTGGCTTCCCAGAAACAAAATGGCATCAGCTTGGACTGAGACTAGGACTAAGGAAGAATACACTGGATACTATTGAAATGAAATATCATAGTGATGTGTATCGTTGTATGACTGAGTGTCTCTCCCAATGGTTAAGTAGAGCTGATAATGTTGACAGTAGAGGAGGAGCCAACTTGGACTCACTGTCAGATGCTCTACGATCTATCAATGAAACTGCTGTAGCTGAGAAGCTAAGTGAGTCAACCATGCATAACTGTATTTACATGTATATTATAACTATAACAAGAGGGTGTCACTTGCATTGAAACTGCTGTATTGCTGTTTCAGTTTCACCTGCAACCACATCTTGACTGAGAATATATAGAGGTGTCAATGAAAGAATTTACTAAGACTATCAATATCAATTAGGCAAAAATGGCCATACACGAAGGTATACGTATCTAAAAAGCAAGTCTTGATCTCTTAATGTCTATCTTTTGGAGCTCTTTATGTCTTGATTTTCATTTCGATTTGGTCACAGGTGAAACAACAGACTATATGCAAGTGACAACCCCTTGTACATGTATATCATTGTATTTTCTATCATAGAGCATCATGTTCTTATTAATATTTTTAACAATCGTCATACTTTCCTGTCTCAGTCTCTTTGTGATTCTGTTGGTATCGCTTGGTTACTTTATGCTGAACGTATGTTAACACAAGAAGCAGTTAGTAGAGTAGTGTCAGCTAATCCCTCTGTTCCTAATCAACGTGAGGCTTTATTAACTGTTGTCAAAGAAGCTGTTCAAACTAATACCAGCAGTTTACATACATTTGCTAATGTATTGTGTACAATAAGTACTAATGTATCACTAGGACAAGCTATACTGGATGATATTAGTGAGTATGATAATATCAGTATGACCACTAATGTCTTGTGTTGCTAATTAAAACTATTGACAACTGTTTGTTTATAGGTAAGTATTTTCCTACTCCTAAAGTGGGTATGGTTTCTGAGACTCTTAAGGACGCTATTGTTTCTCAAAGTAATACACGTAATTAGTAATTATAATCATAATACTTTTATTATACATGTACATGCTGTAGATACAAGTTCTGATGAAACCAAGATACCAAAAATTGCTCAATCTGGTATGATTCTTTCATTATTATAAATTATAACGCATTTTTGTTCACATATTCATATAGATACATCTACTTCTGATGCAAGTAATTCTGTTTCCCAACCTTTATCGCCTCAAGGTATAATTATTATTGTATACCATGTAGCTAGAAATTTCTGCGGCCCAAAATTTTGCAAATTTCCATCAAAATGACTCATGCAGATTTTATTTTGTGAATTCACCATGCCTTTTAAATGAATTAGGTCATTATTTTATGTACAAAATTTTTAAAAATAAAATTTCTTTTTTCCATATTTATAAAAATAGCAGAAATTTTGGGCTGCAAAATTTTCTAGCTATACAGTATGTTTAAATAAGTAAAAGATAGCTTGTGATTTTTAATTAATTTTTGGTGAAGGCCTATGGGTGGATTTTTCTTGCAGCTACGTGTATTATACAAAATACAAATATAAATTTCTCCAATGAAATATATTTGATTTTTATTTTTGCAGTTGAAGTACATGTTCCTGTTCCTAAAGACTTACTAATGAGCTTTACGTCAGTGAGAATGTCTTATGGAAGGATGTTTTATAATATTGGCAAGATTATTAAACGAAAATCTCCTCCTTTGGATGAAATAAAGGAATTCCTTTCTTGTTGTAGCTCAATTCTTAGACGAAAAGTAGAGCAATGTACTGATCTTTCTGGTATCTTGCATCTTATTCAAAATGAATGTTCACTGACTAATATTGAACTCCTTCATAGTGTAGTTGATGAAATGGAAGTTGCAGAAGCTACAAAATACATTGAGACATATAGAACTGAGTTAAAGGAATTCTGTGTTGTAATATGTATGACATATGTGTACAT
>NW_003550749.1:0-3013 GCF_000090795.2 Amphimedon queenslandica | reverse complement strand
AACTGCATACACTAAACCTGAGGAGACTTAAGATACGATACACTCCATTAACTAATGATTGTATCCAGTACTTGTGTATACTACTAACTAATAATAAAACAATACAAGAACTAGTCATCAGTCTTCACTCCATTAGTGATAGAGGAGTTACTAATATCTGTCAAGCACTTGAACACAACTCTACACTTACCTCATTAGATCTTTCTTATAATCCTCTCATCACTTCTACTAGTGGACAGGCTCTTTCTCACCTCCTCCTTAATAACTCATCACTAGTTAAACTGGATTTAAGGAGTACTTCATTGTCTACTGAGTCAATACTACTCATCCTCCAATCACTAATGGATAATAAGAAGATAAGGAGACTCAGGTTGGATGAGCAACACAAAAAAACTTGTATTAATACTTATCCTAACTATCACCTCATACAAGACAGAGTAGACTGGTGGTAACTAATAACTCAATATCTTCATTAGAACTTACATACATAAAAACGTGCAGCTATGACGTTCCACTAACACTCATCCCTCTATCTACTATCTAGATCTACATGCACAATTTTCTCCTGCACACACAAAACACACACTGATAGTTAATGATTAATGCCTTATCTTAATTTACAGATGTTTTTCATCAAGACTTGGGTGAATAATTGGATCAATACCATCCTTCATCATTGCTAGTGATATCAGGTATCAATCAGGCCTTTGGTTCTGAATCTCTAATCTTGTGCTATTTTTAGCAACTCTTAGACTACCACAAGCTTGTACAACTTGACGGTTGACGCACCCATATGTAATAAATAATATAGTGACATACAACTGCATTGATAACAATATAGAGTGTCAAGATTTTGCTAGAAGATTCAGCTTTCAAATTAACATTATATACTTTTGTGAGTATATAAATATATTAGTACTTGACTTGCCATGTCTCTTGGGAAGAATGTCATAGTCTGTTGAGCAGAAATGCAACAAATGTGGGGGATCTACAACTGATAACAGGACATGCATGCATGCAGATATGATTGTTAAGTACTAATAATTGTGAGTGCTGATCCTATAATGAGTGTCTATAGTTGCATTAGTTTTTAGACTATTATTATAGTTCTGCATAGGTACATAAAATTATAAAAGTTAAAAAAATGAATGTCATCAGATAACAGACATAACCATTTAGATAACTAAATGGTAAATGGTATACCCTTGTAAATGGTGGGTATAATTTTAGCGAATGGCTAACTTTGCCAAAAACACCCTATACTATAGCCCGTGCTTTAATCTTAATAATGACCCTACACTCACTGGAGATGGGGCACAGTTACTGGTACACATCATTTGAGATATTTTATTAATTAGTTCTGTTTTAATTGATGAGTCTCCGTTAATTTTAAAAGTTAATAATCTCTCCTGAGGATCATTATCAGACCAATGGACTAACAAACCAAAACCATTAACAACATCTAATAAAATTTTTAAAAATTAAAATAAATAAAAATTAAAATTAAAATTAAATTAAAATTTCTATTCTATTTTCACTGCCTTTGTTTTAAATGCTACGAGTTTACAGGCACATTGTTTGAGCTGTACATGAAAAAAGAGGTAAATCAATACCTTCACTGTCGGTGAAATCAATTACTGATCTAATATTAGAATATGTGAGGAATTCCAAGTGTCTAAATATAGTAACAAGAACAACAGTAATACATATACATGTACGTACATTACATGTATATGTATATGTACATGCATGTATACTAAAAATACATGTACATGTACCTGTATGGTTTGTATGAGTCCTTCATAGCAACAAAACCATGACCACTTCTTATCTTAGCAATCTGTAGGAGAGAGGGAGGGAGGGACACTAATTAATAAGATCATGCTATAGCAAGGTTTTTACGACCTGGGGGCGTAGCCCCCAGGTCATCCTATAATTGATTTCACCCACGTGCGATATATATTTGATTGTATGTCCACACTTACATTTCTTCTATACATGTTGTATTGGAGAAATAACAAGCCTTAGCAACCACCCGCCCACGTTAGGTAAGTGGGTGTGGTCACGGCAAACAAAATAGTAGTTTGCTCATGGGACAAAGTTATGAGCTTTCTAACAGTGGAAGAACATAGAGATTCTGTCTAAAGTCTTTTCTGAAAGCATTAGAAGGTAGAGAAAACCTTCATAAGTCTTATTAATAAGAATTCAACTGTACTTGCAAGGTCGTGAAAACAATTATAGGAGTATTTTTACACTGTTACGCTTGTTTTCAGAATTTTGGCATTTTCTTAAAGTGGCCATAACTCAAACAGGAGTAACAGTGTATAAATATTCCTATAATTGTTTTCACCACCTTGCATGCATAGCTGGGTTCTTATTAAGACTTATGAAGGTTCTCTCTACCTTCTACTGCTTCTAGAGAAGTCTTTAGACAGTACCTTTATTTTCTCTTGCTGTTAGAAAGCTCATAAGTTTGTCCCATGTGTAAGCCGCCATTTTGTTTGCCGTGTCCACACCCACTTACGTAAAGGAGTGTGGGCGGGTGGTTGCTAAGGCTTGTTATTTCTCCAATACAACATGTATAGAAGAAATGTAAGTGTTGACATACAAAATTATGTATCGCAAGTGGGTGAATTCAATTATAGGACGACCTGGGGGCTACGCTCCCAGGTCATAAAAATTGGAGTTGGAATCATCTCAAACTTTCTACACAGCATAAGTACATCAATATGTATCAGAAAATGTAATAAAAATTTGGGGGGATTTCGGAGTCATTTTTCAGAAAAAACCATGGGCTATAGTACAGGTAAAATTAGCATATAAAAATGAGACACTTCCTCTATCTCACCTCAATGCTGTCAGAGAAGAGGAACAATGCTATAGACAATGGTTTATTAGTCTTTCCATTATTGCTAATATTTAACTCCAACACATCATGTCTTGAAATAAACCAACGATGAGATGAAAGGACCGTTGCCTAAAGGGGAGGAGTCAGTTATTAAAGACCACACCC
>NW_003550748.1:0-3014 GCF_000090795.2 Amphimedon queenslandica | reverse complement strand
GCGGTTTTAAAGAAACAAATCCTCTTATTTATGGAGAAGTGCAACAGGTACAGACACGAAATATCGACTAATGTATGTATCTTAATGTAGTGAACGACATTTCGGATACGATGAGGGTGGGTGGAGTCCACACGCCCATAAATAAGGACGAAAGCTTTTTTAAAGAAACAAATCCTCTTATTTATGGAGAAGTGCAACAGGTACAGACACGAAATATCGACTAATGTATGTATCTTAATGTAGTGAACGACATTTCGGATACGATGAAGGTGGGTGGAGTCCACACGCCCATAAATAAGGACGACAGCGGTTTTAAAGAAACAAATCCTCTTATTTATGGAGAAGTGCAACAGGTACAGACACGAAATATCGACTAATGTATGTATCTTAAGGTAGGGAACGACATTTCGGATACGATGAAGGTGGGTGGAGTCCACATGCCCATAAATAAGGACGAAAGCAGTTTTAAAATAACAAATCCTCTTATTTATGGAGAAGTGCAACAGGCACAGACACGAAATATCGACTAATGTATGTATCTTAAGGTAGGGAACGACATTTCGGATACGATGAGGGTGGGTGGAGTCCACACGCCCATAAATAAGGACGAAAGCTTTTTTAAAGAAACAAATCCTCTTATTTATGGAGAAGTGCAACAGGTACAGACACGAAATATCGACTAATGTATGTATCTTAATGTAGTGAACGACATTTCGGATACGATGAGGGTGGGTGGAGTCCACACGCCCATAAATAAGGACGAAAGCTTTTTTAAAGAAACAAATCCTCTTATTTATGGAGAAGTGCAACAGGTACAGACACGAAATATCGACTAATGTATGTATCTTAATGTAGTGAACGACATTTCGGATACGATGAGGGTGGGTGGAGTCCACACGCCCATAAATAAGGACGAAAGCTTTTTTAAAGAAACAAATCCTCTTATTTATGGAGAAGTGCAACAGGTACAGACACGAAATATCGACTAATGTATGTATCTTAATGTAGTGAACGACATTTCGGATACGATGAGGGTAGGTGGAGTCCACACGCCCATAAATAAGGACGACAGCGGTTTTAAAGAAACAAATCCTCTTATTTATGGAGAAGTGCAACAGGTAGAGACACGAAATATCGACTAATGTATGTATCTTAATGTAGTGAACGACATTTCGGATACGATGAGGGTAGGTGGAGTCCACACGCCCATAAATAAGGACGACAGCGGTTTTAAAGAAACAAATCCTCTTATTTATGGAGAAGTGCAACAGGTACAGACACGAAATATCGACTAATGTATGTATCTTAATGTAGTGAACGACATTTCGGATACGATGAGGGTAGGTGGAGTCCACACGCCCATAAATAAGGACGACAGCGGTTTTAAAGAAACAAATCCTCTTATTTATGGAGAAGTGCAACAGGTACAGACACGAAATATCGACTAATGTATGTATCTTAATGTAGTGAACGACATTTCGGATACGATGAGGGTGGGTGGAGTCCACACGCCCATAAATAAGGACGAAAGCTTTTTTAAAGAAACAAATCCTCTTATTTATGGAGAAGTGCAACAGGTACAGACACGAAATATCGACTAATGTATGTATCTTAAGGTAGGGAACGACATTTCGGATACGATGAGGGTAGGTGGAGTCCACACGCCCATAAATAAGGACGACAGCGGTTTTAAAGAAACAAATCCTCTTATTTATGGAGAAGTGCAACAGGTAGAGACACGAAATATCGACTAATGTATGTATCTTAATGTAGTGAACGACATTTCGGATACGATGAGGGTAGGTGGAGTCCACACGCCCATAAATAAGGACGACAGCGGTTTTAAAGAAACAAATCCTCTTATTTATGGAGAAGTGCAACAGGTACAGACATGAAATATCGACTAATGTATGTATCTTAATGTAGTGAACGACATTTCGGATACGATGAGGGTGGGTGGAGTCCACACGCCCATAAATAAGGACAAAAGCGGTTTTAATCCTTAAGGACATCCTGATGCTGTAAAGAATCTGACAAAACAGATCCTATTGGACTATTCTACTAGTTTCAGAGAACGCTTAATCAACGTCTCACTTCTTTCTCTCATGTACTGGCATGAACTTCATTGTCAAAGCCATTAAGATCCCTTCAAATAACTTTCCTGTCCTGCTTGATTTGTCTCCTTTTTCCACTAATTCTACTACATTGTCCACTGTCCATAAACTGATTCACAACTATACTTAAACATCATACTCGTTTTTACATTTATTTCAATAGAATTGTCCGACTGTGGAACAAACTCAACCCTCTCTAAGTCTCATATCTTACTCTCCCTTCCACTTGTCCTGTGTGTTGTAAAACATTATATAGTAATAATAATAAAATAATGATGCTTAAAATGTCACAATTCATGATATCAGATATGTGATGTAAACAATCTTCATCTTGCACTTATAGTCAAGTGCCTGAGCTGCATAGATACTATGGTGCCTGATAGTTCTTTTGTATTAGATCTAATTCTTTAACGTAGCTATCAAAAAAAGTCACAAAATATTATTCTCTTGACCTACACTTTTTGTCCTATAAAAAGAACAACAGATATTAATCTAGCAACCTTAAGTGTTCCCTTGACTTGCTCTTTTTGTCCTATAAAAGAACATCTTATAATCTATCGGTATAAACAGTAATTATGATCGCTCGAGCGCAGCAACCAGCTCCACCCGAGTTCTAATCCAGCCCCACCCTTGTTATAAGGCTTCGACCACAAAAATTTAATCAATTTGAAGTGAGGAATGTGCTGCTGCAAAATGTGCTGCTAACTTCAGCGGAGTGATTGCTTTACTCAGCACTGGGTGGTCATGTTGACCTCGTGATTATGTTTTTAAAGAAAAAGTGTAATGTGTCTCAGGTCAACAGAGAAGGATCCACTTTATCATTATTAGCATGTAAGAGTGGACGGGTAGCATTAGTTTATGAGCTTAAGCAGTTTGGTATTTTTTAGAAGATGACATAGA
>NW_003550747.1:0-3016 GCF_000090795.2 Amphimedon queenslandica | reverse complement strand
GAGCTGAGTCTGATCAAAAATTGATTTCTTAGAAATTAATTTTATAAAGAAAAGTGATTCCATTATTATTTTATTTTAATAGGAGCTACATGTACGCCAGATCCCCAGTCCCATTCTTCACCCTCTCCTCAACCTATGGACAGATATTGTTCTCCTTCGGGAGCCTCATCTCTCTCTCCTTCTGTTGCTATTAACTCATCTCCAGTAATCTCAAGCAACAAGAAAGCATTCTCCAAGTCTCCCATGATTTGCCTCATACGTGCTAGTGTCCGTCCCACCCCACCCTCCAGTCCGTCTGCCATTTCTAATTCCTCACCTTTTTCAAATAAGTCAATGAATGCTGTTGAGCAGCTTAAGCAGCTCTCACATAACAAAGTGAAGAGGAAGAGAAAGAGAGAGCATAGTTCCACTGGTATTGTTACCAGGTCAAAGATAAAGAGAAGATTAACAAGCTCAATGGAAGAGACCACCAATGCAAGCACCAGCACTTCTGATTCATTGACCAATGCTTCTAATACAGCTCCTATCTCTTCAACCAGTCCTCCTATCTTTATTGCTAACTCTAATTCAACCAGTCCTGCAGCTAGTGCTCTAACCAGTGTTAGTCCATCAATAAATTCTGCTTTACCCAGTGCCTCTACCAGTGTTTCATCCAACATTCCAACCTGTATTTTGTCCAGTTTTCCCCCCAATATTCCAACCAATATTTCATCCAGTGCTTCCCCCAATATTCAAAGCAGTGTCTCTACCAGTATTTCCCCCAATATTCCAACCAGTATTTCATCCAGTGCTTCCCCCAATATTCAAAGCAGTGTCTCTACCAGTGTTTCCCCCAATATTCCAGCCAGTATTTCATCCAGTGTCAGTGCTCCTCCTTCTCCTAGACTGTTCCATGGTAAGCAGTGCTTCATTAGACTCCCATTGATGAAGAAGCCACTCACTAAACTTTACTCCTCAGTTCCTAGGCTCTGTGTTGAAAAATTAAAAAACATTCCCTCATTTGTAGACAAAGGCAGCACTGGAACTCAATCTCCTATGTCTCTTTCCACTTTATTGTCTCATACTCCTCCTGCTAAACCCTCTCGACTATCATTGCCAATAACTAGATCATCTAAAGTGAAATCAGTTTGTATTCAAAGACACTCTGCCTCCTCTTCAGTTTTGTGTCCATCTTCTTCTCCACTAGTGCAGCAACAGGGCTCCTCCTCATCTCCTCAAACCAGATCACCATCCTTCCCTGTCCTTTTATCATTACCAGCTTCTCCCTCTGGCTCCCTATCCAGCTCCTCCTCTATTCCTCACTCTCAGTTATCTTCACATCAAAACTCACCCACTCCTTCCCTCTCCTGTCCTGTATCAGTATCAATTACTAAAGACCAAGTGACAAGATCAAGAGGACGTATTCTTAAAAGATCATCACTCAATGGTTCTGCTAGTGGTCCTTCTCATATTATAGGACGTGGGTCGTCCCGTCAGTTTGGTAATACCAGTAAAGTATCAGGAGGTGGTCCTGTTAATAAAGATACTGGTACTGCTGGAGCCAGTGGGAGAGGAGGGAGGGCTAAGAGGAACAGTGACAGTTTTAATGGAGACTCACAGTCTTCAGATGAGAGGAGGCCAAAGAAGAGAAGAGGTGTTGTATCTGATGATGTCAGGCCTCCTAATATAGTAGACTGGTCCTGTGCCCTCTGTAATCTTGGTAATAATGCTAGTGAGCTCAGTTATCTGTATGGACCTTTAAACAATGTTAACAACAGAACAGAAGGTACAGTGTAATGCACATATACATGCATGTATGATTATCTGATTATAAATTATTTGTTTCTATGTGTATAGATGTATGGACCCATTGGAAGTGTGCAGTGTGGGCATCAGGTGTGTATTTTGATGGTGATGAGCTAAAAGGATTATCTGAAGCTATTGAAGAAGGACAATCATTAGTAAGTCTCTCATTATTAGTATACAGTGTTGGTTTATCTTACTCTCACTCTCTCTCTCTCTCAGGTTTGTTGTAAGTGTAATAAATCTGGTGCTACAATTATATGTCATCTTCACTCTTGCAAGAGACCTTATCATTATCCTTGTGCTGTACAAGAAGGTTAGTATCACTGTCAGTGATCCAATGATTATAAATACTGGATATACACAATAATGAGCCTCATTAATGCATTTAGTTAGGCAGTTCGCATTGGCAAAATAGTATCATACATTTATTGATTCTTTATTAAATGTTTTTTTCTTTTATTTGTTAGGTTGTCATTTCAATCAGAGTCAGTTCATTGTTACTTGTCCAGCTCACTCTACACCAACAGATCTTTAAATTATTATTATACTGACTGTATACACATACAAACACACAGACATTGTCTCTCTCTTTATCTTTCCTCTTGTTACACATTAAGGAGTGTTCCTTATAGTCATAATCATTGGCTTAATAAAGTAATGGTGAAATTAATAGTACATTGCAAATACAAACAAATACTTGGAAGTGGCATTAAAGAGTAGCAATAATTTTTAGTAGCTATAAATAATACAAATACACTAGAACATTAAATTGAACTATCACAATTCACAACTACCTACTTGTTAGGTTTTGTATTGTAGAGAGTT
Source organism: Amphimedon queenslandica (assembly GCF_000090795.2). Lineage (NCBI taxonomy): Eukaryota > Metazoa > Porifera > Demospongiae > Haplosclerida > Niphatidae > Amphimedon > Amphimedon queenslandica. Next base: position 406 of record NW_003550747.1, on the reverse strand, counting down.
ACATTATGTTGCCTTCTTAACAATCTCTTCTTAATGCTTGGTCTTTGAGATCCTCTACTATTGACCCTCAATTCTTGATAAATGGATTGCATTTGTTCGTCATTTTCAGTATCAAGGTTCTTTTTGGATTTACTCTTAAAAGAACTAAAAGGATGTTTAACGGCTTGTACAATACGATCCTTTACTGATGACAATGAACTAATTGTTTGATCAGTGGTAGTAGAGGGTTTATCATATAGTGTAGTAGAGGCTGGAGTGCTTGAAGACTCTGTCATATGAAGTCATACAGGCAGGAGAGGGAGTCTCAGTATTAATTGTGTCATTAGTTGTAGTTACTGGAATTGTGGTCATAGCTGTGTCACTTACTGTTATTTGAGTTTCTTTATCTTGTACATTAGGATCAGCA
>NW_003550746.1:0-3018 GCF_000090795.2 Amphimedon queenslandica | reverse complement strand
ATGATACTATACTTCTACTGATACCACACCATGGTATGATGATGACGTGTTAGAGTTTCTATAATAATAGCCATGGGATGATAATATGAGGAGGCAATGATCTTTCCACGATAGCCGCAGTAGACTACGATAGCAGAGCATCTCAATAGATACATAGATAAATAAAATAAATAAATAAAATAAATAAATAAATCACGTGATGTACAACAAGAAAATGTCTGATTTAAGGTGGCGTTGTTCTTTGATTTACAGTGTCCTGACGTCGTTGCAGTGCTATGAATACAGTAGGACAAGGGACCAAGGCATTCTAGATTCGTCTTTGATTCAGTTGGAACTTGTTTTTCGAGAAATCCTTTTGAAAGGACATCTAGATGGATTGAGTGAGCCTGAATCTGTTTCCTGTGACTTGGTTAGGAGAGCTCTTGAGATTCTTCGTTCACTGGAAGTGAAATTTAACAGTACAATAGTGACACCTGCACCACTGCTTAACCCCTTAGTTGGTCGACCAACCTCAGCTTGAGTATCTGGTAGAGAATAGCTTCACTGCACAACAAATGGCTAAGATTTTGTCCTAGGATAAAATATTTTGTCTCATGGGACAAAATTTGGGTGGGACAGATTTTTCTGTGACAGGGCTAGCTCTAACACCTCCCAAACAGCTTTAGGGGCGAGGCCAGGCACCTTTGGTGTCTCGTTTTATTCTTTTCTTGAAATGGCAACCAAACCATCTTCTGGTCTCAGACTCAAACTGGAGGAGCGACTCACCTGTCCTGTGTGTCTTGACAACTGCAACCCTAAGATCCTACCCTGCCATCACTCATTCTGTAGCACTGTCTGGAGGATTTCCTTTGGATAAGAAGAATGAGACCTATTACTTCTCTTGTCCCACTTGTCGTCATTGTACAGAGTTACCAGAAGGAGTAGGAGCCTTTCCACCTCAACAACCTCAAAGAGATGTACAGTCTAACAAAGAAGACGGCAGATTTATCTGATCCTCAAGAGGCCACATGTAGTGATCATGGAAAACCTTTGGAGCTATTCTGTGAAACGTGTGATACAGTAATTTTTGTTACCTGTCAAGTTCGTAATCATAAACATCATGAATACGACTTAATCACTGACAGTTATACTAAACAATGTCAAAAGTTAAGAGAATGTCTATCACCAGTTGAGGGAAAGAAGGAAGCACTCAAGAAGGTCCTGTCTGCTCTAGCAGAGAGAGAGGGTGAGATTAGAGAGAGAGGAGAAGGAGTCTTAGAAGAAATACATGAAATGGTAGAGGAAATCATTGCTGTTCTTCGTCAGTCAGAGAGGAAAACTGACTGAGCAGGCAAAGAGGGTCACTGATGATAAACTAAAGGTGTTGTCAGAACAAATAAAATCAGCAGAATTGAGTTTGAGTGTTCTAGAAGATGTTGAGGATTATGTGGAACAAAGCCTAAAAACAGGCAGTCCTCAACAAGTCCTGAGGTCTACGAAACAGATGATGGAGCGTGTGAGTGAATTTACTGCAGGGATCAATGTAGAGGAGTTACATCCAAAGGAAAAAGATGACTTTGTATTGAGTAAAGATATTATATCACTACATCACATTGGAGGTATTATTTCAGGGACTATTGCACTAAAGCAGTGTAGAGTGAAGAAGATTGACTGTATTACACCTGCTGGTGAAGCAGTTACATTTTCACTATCAATGAAGGTGCCAGATTCATGTCTTTTGTGTGTTCCCCTCTAGTACCAGTTGGTAAAGGCCCTAAACCCATTCACACTACAGTCACTATCACCAACACTGATCCTGGAGTGTATAGGATACAGTGTAACCCTTCAACTCGTGGTACTCATACAATAAAAGTACAAGTAAATGGTGTACACCTTGAGGATACCTCACTAGTCATCCCTTTGAATCCTTACCTTGATAACATCACTCCAGTAATTGTCCCCTTAGAGTTCCTGTAAGTGATGATAATCATGTTATAATAACTGAGAATTTGGGCCTCTGTGTAACAATACTGGATAGAGAAGGAAAGAAAGTGAAATTATTGGGAGGGAAAGGAGGAATTTGTAATGTCAAGTTTTCCTATCCCCGTGGTGTAGCCATTACTCCAGACAAATTCATTCTGGTATCTGATAATCAAAGGATTCAGAAGATAAGCATGGATGGGTACCATAAAGCATCAGTTGGTAAGGAGGGCAGTGGACCACTACAATTCAATAATCCTCATGGTATAGCTATTTCTCCTATAACAGGACATGTTTAAACATATTGCTGATAGGGGTAATCAACGTATACAAGTCTTGAATCCTGATCTGACCTTCTCTCATTCATTTTGTGGTCAAGGATCAGCAAATGGACAGTTTCAGTCTGTGCCATTGCTATTGACAGTCAAGGATTAGTGTATGTTGCCGATTATGATAATCATTGCATTCAGAAGTTCTCTCCAGATGGAAAGTTTGTGGGTCAGTTTGGTACTGATGGATCTGGTCCTGGACAGCTTTTCTGGCCAATAGGTACACTGCAGCTACTGGTCTACTGTATGTCAGTGACTATGTCAATAAATGTCTATCAGTCTTCACTAGTGATGGTGTGTTTGTTAGTAAGTTTGGAAGTAAAGGCAGTAATAGTGATCAGTTTAGTGTTCCTTGGGGATTAGCTTTTGATAAAAAATAGAGTATTGTATGTCTGTGATTATAGAAATAACCGACTTGTTGCTTATTAAATTGATTTTTGTATTTTCATATTTCGTGTTCTAATATTATTTTATAATTATTATAAATAATATTGACAATTGTTTGAGCTAATTCTGAAACCCAAACCAGCAAGTTAAAATATAATACGTATAGTGTCAGGCTGTCAGCTGGTAGGACAATGATGGAGCGATAGCCAACAAATATGGATACTGAATCTGTGAATCGACAATAGCAACAATAGTCCAAGATCTATTGTAGAATAAAGTGTGTAAGTTCTAAAATGTTCTGTTCAGGCAAGCCTGTGTCAGTACATATTGAGTAATAATAGTG
>NW_003550745.1:0-3019 GCF_000090795.2 Amphimedon queenslandica | reverse complement strand
TTTAGAAAAAAACCATGGGCTATAGCCTTGGGTATTTTTCAGAAAATGGCATATTTTTTAAAATGGCCATAACTCGAAAAATTGAAGTCGGAATCGGCTCAAATTTTCTACATAGCATAAGGACATCAATATGTATCAGAAAATGTAATAAAAATTGGGGGTGATTTCAGAGCCATTTTTTGGAAAAAACCATGGGCTATATATAGCCTTGGGTATTTTTTAGAATTTTTGTGATTTTTTAAAATGGCCATAACTTGAAAAATTGAAGTCGGAATCGGCTTAAACTTTCTACATGGCATAAGGACATCAATATGTATCAGAAAATCTAATAAAAATTGAGGGTGATTTTGGAACCATTTTTCTCAAAAAATCATGGGCTATAGCCTTGAGTATTTTTCAGAAAATGGCATATTTTTAAAAATAGCCATAACTCGAAAAATTGAAGTCGGAATCGGCTCAAACTTTCTACATGGCATAAGGACATCAATATGTATCAGAAAATGTAATAAAAATTGGGAGTGATTTTGGAGCCATTTTTTTGAAAAAACCATGGGCTATAGCCTTGGGTATTTTTCAGAATATTGGTGATTTTTTAAAATGGCCATATCTTGAAAAATTGAAGTCAGAATTGGTTTAAACTTTCTACATGGCATAAGAACATCAATATGTATCAGAAAATGTAATAAAAATTGGGGGTGATTTCGGAGCCATTTTTTTGAAAAAACCATGGGCTATAGCCTTGGGTATTTTTCAGAATTTTGGTGATTTTTTTAAATGGCCATAACATGAAAAATTGAAGTCGGAATCGGAATTGATCAATATATATCAAAAAATATAATAAAAATTGGGGGTAATTTTTTAGACTAATTTTTTTTAACCATAGGCTATTAGCCTTGGAAATTGGCGTAATAATCTGAAAAATACCGTGAAATCATTACTTCAGTGTTCTGATTTAATTTTTATTTCTGTTCAATATAGTTGCAGCTGGGTGTTGCCCCATCAGGTAACAGGAACCAGCTAAGATTATTCCGAGTTGGTATGAGACTAGAAGCTAAAGACAGAGCCAATCCTGCCCTCATTTGTGTAGCTACAATAACTGATATTAACGATAATAAATTACTCATTCATTTTGATGGCTGGTCAAACCGGTACGACTACTGGTGTGATCCGGATACAGTTGATATCCACCCGATAGGCTGGTGTGCTAATAAAGGAATACACCTTCAACCACCTCATGGTAAGATATTAACAAAATAATAATAATTACTGTAGTATGACAAGAAGCTTTCTAATATTTTCACTTAATATAATAGCTACAACAATGAGCTTTGTTATTTTGGTTTCTTTATAGGTCGGCATGGTCGGTTTACTTGGGAGGTATATCTACAGGAGGTTGGAGCAGAGAGAGTGCCAGATGAGGCCTTCACACCAGCTCAAAGACAATAATTATTATTATTGGTGTAGTGGAGTTTTACTGTTTTAGCAGTTGACTTTTGTGTATTTAGGTATAAATATTACACATTTTTAACTCGTAACTATTACTATTATCATTGACATTTTTACTTCTTTGATTTTTACTTTGTGATTGGCCAACTCATGATTTATATAACATTTATTTTTCATAGATACTAATCTGTTTCAGTGCATGTACTGTATGCTGTCATTTTTAATTGTTTTTATAGCAACCACTACTAACGCAATTTTTTGATTGAATAGTTTCTGAAACTAATTTTCATAATAGTAACAACACAATCATTGCACAGTAATAATGAACTGGGGGACAGTATTAATAGTGTACAATAACCAATAGCTAGAAAAATACTATTAAGTTGTTAAATGTGCATATTACTAAATAAAAGTGCTAAAGAGTACATATTAATCATAACAGACTTAGGGTGTCTACAGTAAAAGAGCTGGAGCCTATTGTGTATCTGCTTTCTGGCTTGTGCTGCAATGAAACTGGTCACATCAATGTCGGGTCCCACACGATAAGTAGGAAAGAGGACCAAAAAATCAATGCAGCCAAATCCTGAGACCTCCGAATGAGGCTGTGGTTTAGATACAAAGAGCTTTAAAAGATCACGAACGGCAAAAACATTATGAGCAGCTTTCCATATTGATATTTCTTGCCATCTGTACTTCTTTAAGTTGGAATCATATGACCATGCAATAATACGATAGTCTTCCTCGGACATTTTCTTAATGAACTCTAATAGAAGTGCTATGTGCCCAGCAATAGCTGGAGCAGCATATGATGTTCCCTTATGACCGCCATATTCAGCAGGTGCTAAAAAATCAATTTCCTTTCCAACAGAACTAAAGCTGAGGTGGCTGTTATAGGGATCCTGGCCTCCTATCACAAGAACATTACCAATACGACCTGGATAGAGGATTGAATTGCGAGACTTTTGTCCTTTATTTCCAGCAGAGAAGACTACAATCTTTCCCTTAGCTATTGCTTCATTAACTGCTTTGCAGACGTGCAGATCAAATGACTCTGTCCCCATTGAACAAGATATGATGCCAATAGGTTGACTCTCTTCCAGACAAACAGATGAACTCTCTTCCAGACTAATGGGTGGACTCTCTTCCAGACTAACAGGTGGATTCTCTTCCAGACTAATGGGTGGACTCTCTTCCAGACTAATGAGTGAACTCTCTCCCAGACATTTTTTTATGCTAAAGACAATAGCTCCATCATCTAATATTTTTTTGATAATAGCATCTGGAGCAATATTCTCAATGACTTTAAAGCACATTTCTCCATGATATTCTTTCTCTTTGTTTATTTCTTTGCCATGACATTCTTTCTCTTTGTTTTTCTCTTTGCCATGATATTCTTTCTCTTTGTTTATTTCTTCACTATTAGATCTATCTTTAGGAGAAAATTCCTGGTCAATGACAGCAACTGAAACACCATAACCAGACAAATTGTGATAATCATCTTCTCTGATGTCATCAGGGATTGGAATTATTCTGAACTTATTCCCCTTTGGATTTCTATTCGGTTTTATAACCT
>NW_003550744.1:0-3019 GCF_000090795.2 Amphimedon queenslandica | reverse complement strand
AATGATGGATCATTCCATAGACACCCATAGGGCAAAATATACCTTTGTCAACACAGCAAAAGAGGCCATTGGTGCCTACAAAACACTGCAAGACTGGCGACATAGCCAACATACAAAAAAAGAACAGAAAATTGAAGAATGTGAGGACAGAGAACGTGAAGTAAAGAGGAAGCGAAAGTGGAACTTGCTACATGATTTGTCATGTAGCAAGTGCTTTTATATGTCGTAAAATTTATACCAGCAACTGCTTAAAGAGCTTAAATCTCAACATGCTTCTTTAACTACTGATTCTTGGACAAGCAAAATGACTGAATCATACACAACCTTGACCATCCTTTGGATAAACAAGAATTGGGAGCTCATTAACAAAGTACTATTCACTAAAGAGCCGTCTGAAAGACATACGGGTATAGATATAGCTAATTGCCTGAGAGATGGATGTGTGGAGTGGGGTATTTCTAAGGAACACATCACAGCCATTGTGCATGACAACGCAAGTCACATGATGGCAGCATCAAGAGAGCTTGATTGGCAAAGTGTACCCAGTGCTGCTCATACTTAGCAATTAGCTACAAACAAAGGCCTGCACAGATATCAGTCATATTAGCCGTCTTGCTGTAGTTTGTAGGAGGTTGGTAGGCCATTTAAACACAGCACAGTGGCTATGACAGCATTAAAAGAAAAACAAGAGCAACTTCATTTACAAAAGCACCATCTTATCCAGGATTACTTGATGTTTGAGAGGCTCCAAGAACAGCGGTCCGGTATTCATGCAGTTCTGCATGATGACAAGGCTTCAGAAGTAAAGTATACATATACTGTAGGTCTCTTAACCCACCAAAAAGCAATGGTCACTGTTGAGAGATGTGTCAATAGTCTTAAAGCCTCTCCAGGTTGCTACAACAGCACTCTGTAAAGCCAAGACAGTATTTGTTTCACCAATAACTAAACGAATGTAAAACATTGAGGGTACAATAGATCTTAACAGACTAACAATACTCATGCATGATGATGATGATTGTGCAAATAGAAGCAAGCTCAGAATCTGATGGATTTAGTTTTTGATCATCTACCTTTTGTAATCTTTGCAGTAATTAAAGAAATCTTGCTTATAGCATTAAAAACAGCTACAACCAGTCATTGCACAAAATAATGAAATAACTGTAGCAAACATAGTTCATTTTTCCATGACCTAAGTTAGCTCAGATTGTTTCTGGCTGTGACTGATATTCGAATACTTGATCAAAGTTATTTACATCAATGAAGAACATCTGGTGTCTTAACCTACCTTGCAGCAGTATCTTATCGTTTTTAGAAGTTAGGCAATGATCGGTTGCCAATGCTGTTCTCAAAAAACGGAGAGATCTTTAAACAGAATACTTGCACAGCGGAAGAAGAGAGCAGCAATGTAGTTATAAATGAGCCATCGGTAAAGAAGAAAGAGACAGCACTTTCATTTCTACTAGGGGACAATGAGGAGAATAATGAGAACTGTACAGGTGAAGAAGTAGAGAGGTATCTGTCAGCAGAGAAAGCAATGAGCTCAACATCTAATGTCAATATGTTAGAATAGTGGAAGAACCACTCAGAATGCTATCCTTCATTGGCTTGCTTAGCAAAGCATTTATTATGTGTCTCAGCTCTAGCTAAAAGAGAGTTTTCTCAACTGCAGAACTCACTATTACTAATCAAAGAAGTAGTTTAAATAAAGAAAATGCCGATATGTTGATTCTTGCAAAAAAACTTGCCTAAGTAATTCATTTTAGTTATGATAACAATAAACACTTAACTATGATAACTAATGGACGAACTATGTAAATACTGAAGCAATAGGCATTTATCCTGATATGCTACTATTTAGATAAGCAAACGTCCTGTTCATGCAAGTATGCATCTGTTTCAGCCATAACACAGGTATGGCAAAAAAGGGCTTGACAGCTTAAAAGGATATTAACATTGCAAAATTATTAGTTAATACATGTGCATGTAGTACAGCAGCAACATGTAATTGCTCATTAGTATCCAGAAGCTGCTTCATTTATGAAAATAGCCTCTCTTATCAGTTAGGCCTACATGTGCAGTTACTCTTCATTCCAGCTTCCATCCAAGCTTCTCACTGTTCTTGGACAAACAGAAAAACTTGGCCACTTCTCCCACAGATTATTCCTAATAATCTGCTGTTATCTCATCATTCTCCTCTATACGCTTGTTTATAAACTGTAGCTCCTCTAAATCCAGCTTAGGTGCCTTAGTTTCTTCATCTTGGAAGGTCAGCTATAGCTCATGTTGCTTTATACTTTAAATGAAATTAAGCAAAACAGTATATCTTTCAAGAAATCACTTATAAATTGATGAAACAGAGTAGCATAGAGTTCTTTAAAAACTATTCTTTTAGTTTCTAAAAATATCCACCATGTTCTCCGCAAAATGACTATACACAATTAAAAAGGTACACACATACCCTGTAAAGAAATACACGCATGATGACTAATCGAACACGTGGTCAATGCAAAATGGCATAAAAAAGCACACGTCTCTTTTATTTCCACACTTTCAATAAACAGGAGTCACACTAAGGCTAAATACTGTACATCCAATTATCTAACCATAGCTATACATGTATAAAACACTACAGCATATTGTAATAGTAATTGTGATCACGCTGATCAAATGGTAGACGTAGTGCATTAAGAAGCATTAATAAGAAAATGCATTAAAAGGGCAAAGTGGCCAATACTTTCCAAGCTTTTGGATATAAAAATCACATTTGAAAGCCACTGATGATTCACCACCTAAAGTGAGCAAAGGCTCTGTTTGCTCCAGCTAACTGATGTAAGGCTCACTCATGATACTCCTCCATAAAAATGTGCCATCTTATTTCTTGGAAAAAAAACCATTGGATGCAAAAAGCGCAGTACTCTGTAGGCAGTAATTATAGAAACTATGAAACTAGAAAGCAGCACTAAAAATGTCAACCGTTAACCTCGCCATGTAACAAACAAAACCAAAATTAAATCCC
>NW_003550743.1:0-3019 GCF_000090795.2 Amphimedon queenslandica | reverse complement strand
CATCATGAGGCCAGTGTTTTCAGTGTCATTTTCAAGAGGTAAGGTAATGTTAAGCTCAAGTAAAAAAGTCAGTACATTTTCATTATTATTTTGAAGTGCTTCCTGCAGTGCAGCCTCAAAAGTAAATGACTTATCTTCATCTTCCATCATGATAGGAATATCATCAAGCATAATCTCAAATACACCAATTGCATATAGAGGAGCACTTTGTTCAAAAACTGCTTCCATCAATGATTCAGTTTGTGATGATTGAGGCAAGAAATATGTACAGGTAAAGCTAGAAGCATTGTAATGTGTTTTCATGAGGCTTAGAAATGATAAAGTAGGTAATAAGTAAAATTTTTCCATTTTATTTAATTCAGTGATTGTCCTGGAGCACCATGGCTTGTTCAGTCTTAATATTAATTTAGAACAGCCAACACCATCAGGACATTGCATTCCTTTAGCCATCATTGCTAGCTCCAGTAGGCTAGTGGTATCTTTGAATATCTTCAGGTTAGTATTGTATTCTTCTACCTGTTCCTTGATAGGGTCTGTGATAGTACATGGTATTGTAAGAAGGTTAATGTTTAAACACGAGTAATGAGGTTGGAGCAACTGCACAAGTTGATGAACATTTTTACAAGTAGCATCTTCTTCGATATATGATTGAAACTTTTGTTTTGCTTCTGTTACTAAGCCTTTTCTGGTTAAAATCCTGGTGACTGCATCAATAAAGTTACAGTTTAATGTGTCAAAACAATTTTTCAGCCATTGAAACCTTTCTTTTAAATTAATTTCAACAAGGTATAAGAATGGCTCATAAAAATAACTACTCACTCCTCTTTCTTTAACAGCCATTTTCAACATCTCTTCAACTGAAGTGTCATCTTGTGGTTTAATTTTCTCTCCTCCAATTGATTTGTATATATGCTGAGAGAGAGCAGTGCAGGCTAAATAGTTCAATCCAATGTATCCTTTATTGGCTGGTAGCTGTGCAAATGGATTGGCACCATTTTGTATTAATGAGTTAAAAATTCCAATATGTCCACCTTCACTAGCTAGCATTAATGCAGTCTGACCATCAGTGTTCTTGTAATTTAGATTTATTTTAAGTTCTATCAAAAGTAGTGCCACTTTCTCATATTCGGCATGACTGTCAATATGATTGATGGCATGTAACAGTGAATCTTCAAAAGTGAAGTTAATATCTTCCTCTCTTTCTATGACAATGTCACCATTGATGATTATTTGAAATATACCTAAATATTGGATGAACTGAGTTTTATTTTGTACTTTGTCAGTAAGAGATTGTGCTGTTGAAAGAGACAAGAATGTAACAGTGATTGATCCATCAACAATTTCAATCAATTTAGCACGACCATCACGATCACGTTTAAAAAGGAATGCAATGAGCCTTTCAAGGTTTTCCACTGTTTTCTCTTCCCAGACCCCAGTCAATTTAATAACAATTTTACAATGTGCTTTTGAGGCTTCTTGTGGTAGAGGCACTTGCTTTATTGCATCCTTCATTTGTTGTAGTGCAGTTGATTTCTTAAACTGTTTTAATTCTTGTATGTACTTTTTAAGTTTCAACTGTAACTCATCATTGAGAGGAAATGCTTTTGCAAGGTTCTCAATTAAATCAAAATTAAAAAAACTGTAATAAGGCTTAACTAAATGAAGTAGGCTATTAAAATCTTTGCAATCAGTTAGAGGCTCTTCAGTAAGACGATCTTCAAAATAGTCTGTTAAAAAGCCAGCAATTTTTTTAACTTTATAATATTTCTTATAGTAATTTCTGATGTTCCCCATTAATGAAAGGAAGTCATTACAAAGATACTGCATTTTTTTAGGTACTTCATCTTCAGAGCTCAGTGGAATTTCTGAAGGAAGAGATAAATCAATTAATGTTTCAATGTCAATCTTCAAAGACCATTTTAGACTATGTTTATCCAATACTTCACGTTCCCAATCTTCAGCTAGTGCAATGGCTGCATCTTTAGCTGGACCACTTGCTTTAGCAAGGCAATGTACAAAATCACGACATTTCTCTTCTAATTTTGCTAGATTTTCTTTGTAAAGAGATAAAGATGCCACAAATTCATTTTCAATTTTATCAAAAGAGGGCGAGTTTTTAACATCCCTGCTAATAAGACCCTTAGAAAAAAATTCGACAGTAACAGATTCTAAGCAATGTCTAGTAGCATCAAATAAACAGGAATAATGACTTCTCAACGTAGTCTGAACTGTTTTAGTGGCATTTAATTGTACTCCTATTTAAGAAATAAAAGATGATTTTATATATACAAGATTTAGATAACTAACCTTTCTTGTTACTGTCTATCAAAATTTGCTGAGCCAAAATGTGTTCATTTGCGTTTAAAAGTGACATCATGATTATTGACCATGTTATATCAGGATTATTATTAAGACAGTGTTGAGCTACAGCACTCATGGTGTCCTCTTCTATTGATCCTTTCTCTTTGATTCCAGTAATGACTTCTTGTGTCATGTTAGGAAGACAACAGACAAACTGTTCCCAAGTACCAGCAGTAAACTTTGAACTGCTCAATAGCTCAACCAACTCATCTTTTGTTGGCTTATCTATTAAAATATATAATAAACACTATATATAAGGCTGCATTAAACCTTACCTGTAAGAGTGGGTCCAGGATTAAGTTCCACATCTCCTGATATGAAGAGGAGAATAAGAAGACAAAAAATAGACAAAACAAGTCTAGGGCCCTTTTCTTGTGCAGCATCACCAGCATGCGAGACTACACCAGCACTAGCTCTACAGTAAATATTATCGGTACTAGTACAAGCACTGAGTTGTCTCCAATGGCGGGTACAGTTCCAGGATCCTATTCTAGCTCTCCACTGACACAAATCAATCATGGCTGAAGACTTTTGTGGAACAAATAGCAGATTCTGCAAGCATACGATGCAAAAAACGACCAATAAAAAGGCACAAATTCAAATTGCAAAACAGTAAACAAGGGCGTAGCTCATTTGCATATCATATCATTTATTCATT
>NW_003550741.1:0-3021 GCF_000090795.2 Amphimedon queenslandica | reverse complement strand
AAGTGCAACTGTAGGAAGCTAGTGTTGAACAGACTCTCTTCATGCTGATAATCAAACAGTTATTGAAGTGCGGGCATGCACCATAGCAGCTATAGGGGCGAGGCCATGCACCGTAGGTGTCTCGTCTTTCTTTAGTGCCTCAATCTTGCGATGTACCTCTATCTTGCAATGGACCAAGATACCACTGATGTCATCATATAATGAGTCTTACATAATTCAAGTAAGCTCCAGTACATAATTATTTCCCTTGTTATGTTTCTTTCTGTGGTTTTAGGACAAAGGCATCAAGACAACACTAAGACTAAAAACTGATTTATTAAATTATTTTGTTTTTTATAGTTATTATTGTTCAAATGAAATATTTAGCACTCTGCTGCAAATGACCTTCAGTAAGCAACACGCAGCATAAAAGTGTAAATGAATTATTGTTGTACCATACATTGTTGTACTCTTGTATGTTATTTTTTTGATTAAATTTGCCAAAGAATATTTTTTAATATAACTATTTGCTATTACTATGCAGTGAAGGCATGCAATATGAAGCAGTTCATGAGGCAAGGTCCTTTGACTTGATCCACTCCAAAGATCAGAGATTTAGCAATACATAAGCTGCATAATGATCAATCATTTTTTTCAAGTATGTTAGCGGTGCAATTCTGACTGTTTGTCTGGTATCAGCAGGTAGGCATGCACAATTACTTGTTTTGAAAAAAACCCGAGTACCTAGTCCTCGCCTACGCAAAGCTGGGCGAGGCCAATAAAAGTACTAGTCTAATATTGAATGAACAACTAGATCTACAGAGATAATCAGCTAAACATACTCTCTGCATGCTTAATGAGGGGGCGGGGCTGAAGGTTTTTAGCTGAAAACTCCAAGGTTTTACATCACAAGTCCCAAAAAATGCAATGAAGTTCTGAATACAATAATTAACTAGTGCTATACAGCAAGTTTGAAAGGTTGTGATAAGTACTGATAAAGAACTAAAACTAGAACTATACGAACTGCAAATAGGACTAAGCAAATTAAAGGCTTAGAACTAGAACTAAAACTAGAACTACTTGAGAAATAAGAACTAGAACAACACTACTGCCAGCAATATTACGCTAACTCATAATATCATGATTCAGTACCAGATTGAGTTTTATTTGCCAATCAATACTGCAATTGTTCCATTTCCATGCATTCTCTGATTCTCAATAAAAAAATTATTATTATTATTAATCCTAACCTGCACCAGCATTTGTTGTTAATGATGAAGGAAGCCTCATTTCTACATTATTTTAAGAAACAAAACCGGTAAATGGCTTTACATTGAGGATACAAATGACAGGAGAGGGCTCTTTTTGGCACGGGCAATTATTATGGTGGCACTGATGGAGTTACTGCTAATGACAGACGAGGTTGTTTAAATGTAATACTTATACATGAATTTTGAATTACTGCATGAGTTTGAGGCAAATACATGTACAATATTACTGCATATAAAGCAAGCATCTATTGAAAACAAGCTCACAAGTATGTGCATGTACATTATAGATACAACAATACACCATTGAGCACCTGTGTAATGCATTATGCCTGTACATGTACATGTAGTTCAAAATTGAGTGTTTAATTTTAAAAAAATAGCTCTTGTCTTTTGCCATTTTAGCACAACCCTGCCCTGAGTGCTTTCATTTCACCTCCTAAAATATTTTAATATATGTTGTGCATGAAATTGTACAGCCACACACATTATTGCAAGAATTTGTGGCCATGTATTATTGAACATCAGCATAATGTACATGCCAATTTCTGAAAAATACCCCACTGTATCAAAAAGCATGGACACCAAATCACTTAAGGAGTTTAAAAGAGCTCTGCCAAGAAACATTACATTATCAATATGAAATGTACATAACCAAATGTACTTAAGATTACATGTATATGTAATCCTTTCTCTTTTTGTCTCTCACTTTTTAGAGTGTTGATAAAAAAATTAGTTTCATTTACCCAACACATTCCCACAGACTCAAAGTATCTTGAAGTACATTTATCCACACATCATCCTGCCCCTCCTCCAACTCCTCTGGTCTCTTGTACAGCTGTGTGTTTGGTACCAATACAACAAGGTTAGGACACATAGTCAGTGGTATACATGTACATGTTTGTCCTTTTATGTTTTGTGAAATTTAACAACTTTTAAAATCTAATTTTTACACAATGCATGTATCAGAAAAAATTAATAAAAATGGAGAATTCTGTCCTAGACTTTGGCCTGATTTTAAAGCAACTTTAGAAATTTATAATAAATCCAATTTTAATTAGAATCAGACTGAACTTTCTACACAACATAAGAGCATAAATTTGTATCAGAAAAATCTATAAAAAAAGTAAAGAAATCTGTCCTTTTAATTTTTGATGTACTATAGTACAGGAACATTATGGTAAAGTAATGCTTTGAGTTGTGATTACAGAATATTTATTAATATTTAGCTGTGCTGATACAATAATTTATACAATAATGTTCTCTTAATCAATAATATTGATTGTACATGTGTGTGTGTATAATTTGTCATTTTCTTTGTTTCTCCAGCGGGTTATTCACAGGATTCTCATTACATTAATGTGAGAATATTTTTGTGTCAGTGTGGTATGCTCTGTTTCTCCTCTTTATTATTATTTTTACTTTCTTGTTATTACACCCAAGCTTAGGAGATTATTAGTATATGTGATTCTAAATAATTCTTTATTAATGCAATTATTTTAATCATGCTAATTCTTATTAAATAAAAAATAGGACTGAAAAAAGGGATGAAGTTATGGCATTAGTAGTATCAATATAAAACTAACAATAAAAACTTATGGTATAAAAACCTGTTTTCTTAGTGACAAGACTACTGTTTTCTGCATTAATTGCTGCAATAAATTAAACCAGTTATGATATGACCTCTATTTTAAAAGAAAAAATGCTCAACAAATTGATTTTACAATTTTCTTTCTATTTCTATCTTAAGACTGACTTGCTGCATGAAATGGAG
>NW_003550740.1:0-3021 GCF_000090795.2 Amphimedon queenslandica | reverse complement strand
TGGAACAGTTATGAATGTTACACACAAAAAGCCAGTGTGCAAATCACAACTACATGTACATGTGTACCGGTATATGTGTGCATGAGTACATAGAACCAAGAGTACATAATTATGTACTCTTGATAGAACCCATTTCAAGTTTTAAGCAATGCATAAACATGCACACACCACTTCAATACTGACACCAAGGTATAATGTAACTACGTGAACTATATTCCTATTCTATCACTTTCAATATCGGCAAGATAAAATTATCATTTTGATTGAAAGAACAAACCAAATTTATGCAGTACACAAAATACAATCACCCAACAGTCTTAACAAGATCACAGCACAGGTACTGCATGCTCATTATGTAAAGATCAGTTTGATGTATAAGAATAAAATAGCATTGACAAAAAAATCTCATCGAATCGAAATTGACACATAACAAAAGGCCTTTCATATAATGCACAATATAACCTCAACATGCATACTCATAATTACTGATACATAAGGAGAGCCAACACATTCTTTCATAGTCAAAACAGTAAAGTTGTGCTGAATTTTATACATGGTGCAACTAATGAAGAATAATTCTAATATTCACAGTACTTAGTATCAGATTGGCTGCTTATTAATCATTTAAAAATTGTAATTTGGTATAATGTACATGTACTATAACGCTGTCACTGACTGATAATACACAACATACATGTACATGCATGAGACTGACCACAGACAGATTGGGTTATTGCAAGTGGCGCCAGCTTCGAGTAAGGACTGCCTTGAAGGATAGGTTAATTCCCACCATGATATAACTCATGGTTTATAAGAAACAGCTGCAACAAATACTTTCACTAATAATACTTGGAAGAATGCATATATAGGCTAGGTACTCCCATGCATACAATTACAATAGAGTATACTACATGGTTGCAATGACCTGTCAAACAGGAGACCTATACATATACGTACATGTAATTCAATAAAATGGGTGTGAAAAGGTGAGGCTATCCAGTGGTTAAACTTACACTGTGACCTCAAATGCAAGCAATATGGAGGCTGAAGCACCTATTAGTCATACAATCTTGCTCATTGGTGAAACTGGATCTGGCAAAACATCTTTCCTGAATCTCCTCTGCAACTATGGGATCATTCAAGAGTTAGGGATAAATACAGGAATCCAGCACTTTCACTCATTTAATGAGATAAAACTAGAAAATGTTAATTGTGATAAAATGCAGAGCAAGACCAGTGATGCATTGAAGTATACTGTATCACTGGGGGACACCAACCTTGAAATAATCGACACACCAGGCTTTGGTGACTCAAGGGGAATAAAGGAAGATAAGAATCACGTTAAACGAATCATTGATGCTCTTAAAAAAGAAGATTATGTCAATTGTGTTTGCCTTATCATCAATGGAAGATCCTCCCGTATGAGTGCTACACTTAGTTATGTTCTAAGTGAGATAACGTCTATTCTTCCCAAGACAATACTGAATAATATCATTGTGGTATTCACCAATACCACTGGTTTACTACAATTAAGCTTTGACTTGGGAGCACTGAAGCATTACTTTGGTCGAAACTTGGAGCACAGCTACTGCATTGAAAATCCGTACTGCCTCTTTGAGAAAGCTAACGAAAAGAAAGGTTTAATGTCCAAAGAGCTACTAGCTGAGAGCTTAAAAGACGAATTTGAGAGAACAGCAAAGACATTGAATAAACTCTTTGCTACAATGAAATCCTTTGAGCTGGTCCAGACAAATGATTTCCTAGAGCTCTATAAAAAAAAGGAAAAAATTGAAGAAACTATAACACTAGCTCTTGCAAAGTATGACACTCAATCAGAACTTAAAGCTGAAATAGAGGAAACTTCAAAAAAAATTGGTGATGCCATTAGCGAGAGCGAATATAATGAAAAATTTAAGGAGCTTCAATCTACTATGAAAAAAGAACCGCAAGGCACAAATTATCACAATACAATATGCAGTGCACCTCGTTGCTTTTCAAACTGCCATGAACATTGCAGTATACCTCCAATATTTGAAGAATATAAATTCAAATATTGTGCATGCATAGATGGAGATTACTGCACAGTGTGTGGTCATCATTATGCCATGCACAAACATTTGTACTTCAAGTATGTAGATGTGAAACATACATGGTGGGAAACTAATCCACTAAAGGAGAAGAGGTTCAGAGAAGCAAAAAATGCTGAAGAAAGGGCAAGGTTACTGAAGAAGGAGCTTGAAGAAGAGCGTGATGCTATTATTAAAGAGAAAGAGAAGCTTTTTGACATACTTATTCAGGCAATCGAGGAGTTTCAAGCTTTGGGCATTAATCGTAGCTTCATGAAAGTTTTACAGAGTCAAGTCTCTATCATTGAGCATCATTTGGAAGGGAATGTGGATACAGACCCTAACAGCAGTGGAGCTGAGAAGTTAGAAGAAAGTAAAAGAGAATTGACAAAGAAGATTAAAATTGTTAAGGAAGCTAATAAGTAACTTTAAATGATTAACTGTTGTACAGTAAACTATCTAGCTAAAATAATAATAATAATAGTGTGTTAACTTTGAAATGCATGCACTAACATTAATTTGCTACTATCAATGACTATTTTCATTATGAGTATACACTACTACTGACCATAGTCAGACAAGGTTATTGTAAGTGGCGCCAGTGGGTAAGGAGTGTCTTATGACAATGGGATGGGTATAATCCCTTCTATCTACTATTCCATAATATATGGTTATGAAGAAACTGCCATAATCAATGCATAATAATTACCTTCATGTTTCATACTTGGGAAGTTAAACCAGTCCATACAAAATGATATGATGTGAAACCTGGAACAGTTATGAATGTTACACACAAAAAGCCAGTGTGCAAATCACAACTACATGTACATGTGTACCGGTATATGTGTGCATGAGTACATAGAACCAAGAGTACATAATTATGTACTCTTGATAGAACCCATTTCAAGTTTTAAGCAATGCATAAACATGCACACACCACTTCAATACTGACACC
>NW_003550739.1:0-3024 GCF_000090795.2 Amphimedon queenslandica | reverse complement strand
TCCCTTGTATGTCAATGATCAATTAATGTTTTGTGAATTTATATACAGTTTATTAAAAGTGATTTTCCTGGAGCTGAGAGAGGACAACACGTTTATTTTCGTTTTGAAGATATTGATGGATGTATTGAGCTAAAGTTTGATACTCCACAAGAGAAGGATATTACTGGTTGGACTATTGACCCTCACATTAAACCATGCAGAGTAAGTATAACAGTATTATGGTAAATACTGTAAATTATTTTATCTGTTAATAGTTACATTGTTGTGATGTTAACAGATTTGGTGAAACTAATTATCCTCTTCCTCCATCTTGCTTTATATCCGTTCTTGCTTCACCTAATGCTGTCCCTACACTACATTACTCCATACCTCTGGAAGGTGTGGCTGATCCTGTTTCACTATACATTCATAGATCACTACAGAGAAATTCTCCTTCTTCAACAGGTAATTAATACAAATGATTTAAAATTGTTTATTTAATATTAATCAGATCCTACTACCTCTTCCTCCTCTCCTAATCCAATTACTGAAGCTACTGCATTATCAAATGGAGGAGCTAGTAAGTGTGTGTGTGTGTGTGTGGGTGTACTGTGTACATGCATTGTTTGTGTGTCAGTGTATTGGTGGGTTATATTGACCTTTGACCTCTGCTAGGTGCACCAGCAACTGTTCATGTTGAGAGAGTTAAGAGAATCATTAATGATGTTCTTGTGTCACGTGATGCTGCACTCAATTCTCTTACATCATCTCTCTCAGATCTTGCCAGTCAGTTATTTTCAGTTGGTCTCATTACTGATCAAGTTAAAAGAACTTGCTCAATGGAAAGTTTTATTACAGAGTTCAAGGCTAGTCTTAGCTTTAAGAGGAAGTTGCCTCAAGTGGAGGAGCACTGTCAAAAGTTCTTAAGCTCATTCATTGCTGTAAGAGGCAGTTATGCTGATGCAGCAATAGCTTTAGGTGAGGACTGGATTGAAGCTATTAGAAATGAACTGGGATTTGATTTTAATATTGAATGTGAAGCATAAACTTTTTGTTTATATTCCTTAAAAATCTAGTTATTATATTTTTGTTTAAAATTCAGTTGTTGATTGGCCAAATTATGGCCAATCAGATGCATAATGTATATAAGCCTCACCCAGGGTGTAGCTCACTGAATTGTTGGTGCTCACTGCTCAAGATAAATATGTACTCTATTCTAATATCTATGCTAGAATCAGAGTTATCTAATAGATAGATACATCCTGAAATTTGGATATCATTTGTAGAAATTTAAGGGTTGTATTTTAAAATGTTAAACTTTTTGCAAATTCTTGCAAAACTGTAGAAACTTTCTTTAAAATTTGACTTGGATACGCCAGAAAAATTTGCAGGGAATTTCTTTTTTCTAATGATAATGCAACTATCTCGCGGGGCCAAACTCCACCCCAAGATGGACAGAAATATAGCAGTTCAATTTGGATGGAGAGAGCAACACACGACTGCAGTAGTAGGAGATGTCCTGTACTGCTGGGGAGGGTACCAGAAAGGATTAGATGCGTCGCACGATTCTCCTACCAAGAGAAAGTGTACTTCTGCTATTGATGCGTTTAACTTATTGTCTGGTGTTTGGTCCTCTCAACCTACTAGAGGTACTCCTCCATTGGGAATCAGAGGAGTCTCCTGTACCACCATTAATAATAATATTTATTATTTTGGTGGTTATTGTGGCCATGGAAGTTGCTACCATAACAGTTTGAACTATTTAGACACTTTAACTCTTCATTGGAAAGAATTGCAACCAACTAGCAACTATTCTGTAACTAAGAGAGGCTTTGGTGGCATGATAGCAATGGAAAGTGAAGGTAAACCTCAACAATTACTGGTTATCGGTGGACTGGCTCCTAAATTAACTACTACACAGCGTCACTATCAGTTTAGATACAAGAATATACCTGGTCTTGATGATCGTCTTAGCACTAATGAACAGAATATCTACAACCTTTCCAGTCGTAAGTGACTCATTTTGTATTTGAAAAATTTATAATGTTTTGAGACAGGAATTAAATTGTAGTCAATGCCATATAGTAGGTATATTCTATCAGATTTAAATTTCATTTTCATTCCTTGTGAAATGAATACCTTCCAAACGAAAAAGTGTTTCCTCAATGCCACGTGTCCAAAAATGGCTGCTCAGAATGAAAATAAAGCTAACGAAAATCTCTAACCCTGCTTAGAATGAATATTTTTCCAGATGAAATATGCCTGCTATACGGTAGTATCAACTTTCAAGAGTAGATATTGATAGTATAATAGTATTGTTTCTGTTTACCATATATGTATTGCATAATAATAACATTCAGTTATTTTAGGAAAATGGATTCTTCCATCTGTCATTGGACAGTGTTTTCCACCAACATGTGCCTTTATAGTTGAAAGGATCAGTCATAATAAAGGAATTATGTATGGAGGAGTAGTGCCGACTGATGGTGATAGAGCTATTTCTACTAACAGTATCTACTTGTTTCAATTATCATATAACACAATAGTAAGTTATACACTATCAGTACAATAAAGCCATTAGCAGTTAAGAATAGTTTCGCCCTGTCCCTTTGCTACCTGCAGAGGAAGGGTCTGGAGACACTGCCATCTAAAATGTGTGCTTCATGCCAGAGAACTTGGCATCCAAATAAGATTGCTCAAACCATGTATAATGTAGGACAAGCAGTCATATGACTGAAGATATCTGTTTAAAACAAAAGAGGAAGAAAAGGACAAAATAAAGAAAGAAAGGAACCTCTAATGCCCTTGGACTTCTTCTCAAGGTTTAAGAGCAGTATTATTATGATGCTTGCTACATCATCACACTTACATGTATGACGTAATAATACTGCCACATGTTTATAATAAAACGTCATTAATAATAAGTAATTACTACATGTATATGGCGCTCTGTGAAGAATTGCTGCTCTCAAATCTGCAAGAGATGTCCAAGAGACTCTATCCTTGTCTTATCTTAATTAGCTGCAAAGTGTCTGTTCAGCTGTC
>NW_003550738.1:0-3025 GCF_000090795.2 Amphimedon queenslandica | reverse complement strand
GCAAATTAAATAATCTATGAGACTTTAATACGGATAAATAACATTATTATTATTATTATTATTATTATTATTATTATTATTATTACTATTATTATTATTATTATATTCCCTGTACAGTGTTAACAGATGACTACAGTACATGTATGCAGCTTTTAATGAAGTACCCTCCGTGGTTTGAGGTATCTGACTTAGTTCAAAGGGCACTACATCTTAGGAATCCAGTAATATTACGTACTACTCACACTCTATATCTCTCCTCCTCCCCCTTTCTCTTTTATTCAGGCTAAGTATCCTGACCCAGTCCCTCATGTTAGGGAGTGGACACAAATTAACGAAGATATGCACACGCCCTCTCCTAACCAGCTACATATTCAAGAAGACCGCTCACCACCGGAAGTAGTCAAGATGTCGCATAAAGTAAGTATAATGAGATTATGCATGTAACATTGAGTAAAAGATACTAATAGTAATATTAGCTATGTATGTGCATGTATAATGTAGTTTAGATGGTTATTTGTATTCTACATTGTGGTCATAGTAGAGTTATATAAGCATGGAATTGTTATTACATTCATGTTATTAAAAGGGGGTACATAAACAATACAGCGATATTAACTATCAACTAGTCAATGGCACACAGTTAGTTATTATAGTATGAGGCTAGTGGTAGTTCATGACGATATATGATTCCTGCACTAGTGACAGCAAACAGTGCATCAACAGTAGCATCAAGCTGAACCACATTAGATGCTGGAGACTCCATCTTCTCCCAGTTTCCAATACAAGGTATAGTACAGCGAAACATTAGAGTATTATTGAATCCAACTGCAAATATTTCTCGAGCACCAGCTGTCATGCATTTAAACTGTCCTGGGATGGTTTCCCAAGGTCCTTTACCTCCAAAAATTGGACGATAATTAATCGTATTACTGAAGTCTATACCAAATACGTACTCACTGTTAGCAGCAATGTTAATGAACCTCCCATCAATGGATGAGTCTACAGATTCTAAACTAGTACTCCACTTACGTATGTTATTATCGGCATCAAGAAGCCAGATATAACCATTGCCACCAGCTGCTACATCAATTGTGTCTACATCTTCATTTGCTACGTCATAATTGCTTTCTTTGGCTGTTCCACGGTATAACTTGTAATCAAAGCTAGCAAAATAGGTAAAGTCAGTCCCAACATCAAGATTCCTGATGTTGTGTGTACGGTATTCCCATTTACTACTACATGGCCTTTTGCAGTACTGAGCAATATTGTTGGTATCGATACCCCAGAGAAATTGAGAGTTAGCATGAACTGAGTGCATAGCTGATCCTGCTCCTGCCAATTGAATCCATTCTTGTCCTTTGACTGAGACAGAGAGGAGAGCTAAGAGAAGGAGCTGTACGCTCATCTTTACTTACTGCCTTATACCTTATATGGTAGTGCTTATATTAGTATCATGTGATCTGAAGTCATGTGGTAATTAGTTCACTAACAAACTTAATTACAACAATAACGATGACTAATGAAACATAATGTACATGTATGTATTCCCTATTCCAATCAAAATTGGATTTTTAAAAATTTTTACAAATTTAAGCATGCATGAAACAAAACAGCAATGTACTGTACTTGTAGCTATATCAACTAGTCAAGCACACACTGTCATTATATTACATTAGTGATAAATGATGGCGGTATATAGCCCCTTTACTACTGACAGCAAACAGTGCATCAATAGTAGCATCAAGCTGAACCACATCATTTGATGGAGACTCCATTGCCTCCCAGTTTTCAGCACAAGGTATAGTGCAACGGTATAATTGTCTATTATTTCTATCAATGGCAAATATTTCCTGAGAGCCAGCTGTCATGCTGATAAAGTGTCCTGGTATGGTTTTCCATGGTCCTCCAACAATCGCACAATAATTAATCGTTCCCTCACCGTCTATACCAAACACATGCTCACTGTTGGCGGCAATATTAATAAACTTCCTGTCATTTGAGGAATCTGCATACTCTAAGCCAATGCTCCACTTCCACGTGTACCCATACTGGTCAAGATACCAGATAAAACCGTTACCACCTGCTGCTATCTCAGTTGCTTCTGTTATATTCATTGCTATGCTGGATTTTTTGACTGTAGCATGGTATGTATTGTTATCTAAGCCTATGAACCAAGTATAAACAGGCCCTGCATCAAGACTCCTCATGTTGGGTGTACTGTATATCCAGTTTCCTTTGCAGGGCCTCAGGCAGTACATGGCCTCGTTTTTTGAATTGATGCCCCAGAGGAATTGAGAATTAGCACTAACTGAATGCATTGATGAGTTATTTGGTCCTGGGATTTGAGTCCAAACAGCAACTTGTCCTTTGACTGAGACAGAGAGGAGAGCTAAGAGAAATACATCATGTACATGTAGGTGTACCATCATCTTTTACTTACTGCTATAGCATAATGTGACTTGAAGTCACGTGATGTTAATATTGAATGTCATTATGAACTATATCATTCATTACCTTTAGAATGTTTTGAGTCACAGTATTACTGTTTAATATCTTTACCTTCTATTATGTTTGGATTGATAGAATTTATTTTTCTTTCTCTCTCTCTCTCTCTCTCCCTCTAGCTTGCTAATAAAACTAAATCAGTGTTTGCTCAAGCCACTAAACAAATGCACATACCAAAGAAACAGCTTAGCTTGAATACTAAACTCTCCCTCCCTAAGCCAAGTGGTGGAGGAGGAGGAGGAGGAGGAGAGGGAAAGTCTAAAAGTAATGGTAGCACTTCCGCAATGACTCCACTCTCAGCATCAGAAGAACAAGAAATGATACGCAATCCAAAAGTATGTTTTTATATCCAACAATTCTACAGATACTGCACTGTACGTTTGCTTTAAAATTTCCAGCTAAAGTGCAGTTTTTTGGAATCATTCTTTCTTTTCATATACTTAATTTTTTTATAGTCAAGACCCAGGGCCACTAGTGAAACTGAGAGACGAAGGAACAGATAGAAATCAATGAAGCAAAG
>NW_003550737.1:0-3027 GCF_000090795.2 Amphimedon queenslandica | reverse complement strand
GAGAGTATGTTAATTTGGTATTTATGACTGTCATTATGCGCATATAAATTTAGGGTTGTGATGTTGTAATGCTGTTTAATTATGTACAAGAAGCTTATCTCTCAGGGTATGGCTCTGTGATAGGGGAATTTCTACCTGAAGCTATTAAAGGAGATCCTGTTGCCACTGAAGGTACAGACTGTACTAATAACTGGATCTTATAATTTGTGCTTAAAGTTGGAGCAAGAAAAGTGAAATCTGTTAATGGCATACAACAGGAGCCTCCGCTTGGTGGTGACTGTTTCTGGCAGTTTGAAAAGGTTTTATATCCACTTAGTGGTATGAGTTACTAGTGCATGTACATGTATAGTACTACTGAGTATTAATATTTAATATATTTAAAGGTAATGCAATCAGTTATGGTGATCACTGCCGTATTAAGCATGTACTGACACAGCAATATTTGGCAGTTACACAAAGAGGGCACGAAGAATGTGTTAGTTGGGATTTCATGTACATTGTATTTATGCTGAACTTTAATTGCCTACAGCTAACGTTGAAAAGGATTGAAGCTGGTGGAACTACTGATCCTGAGATATCATTCAAGTTAATTCCTGATATTGAAGTAAGTCCTAACGTCATTACCATTTTATTTAATAATATTTATGCATGTATTAGAGAACTGATGTAGTTACTAAAGGCTATTACATCAAGATTAACCATATTCAGTCTGGAATGAACTTATCTGTTCGTTGTAAGAAACTTCAACATATCTTTGTGTAATAATGTGATACCTTAATATACATAGCTATTCTTCATAGTTATAGGAATTCAAAGTGGTTTAAGGTAACCGAATAGTATCAAATGTTATTAATAGATTAGCCTATATCTTAGCTTGGTCTTGAAGATGATAAGGACAATAGTAGACAGTATTTCCAAATTACAGAAGTATGTGAAAGTGTACATGCATGAATTTATAATATGTATTATTGCTATGTACATGTAGGTGAAACCTGGTGTCATTCATGATTTTTATTACATATGTGGAGTTAACTCACAATTGAGAGAGTCCATGCAAAATGTATGCACATGCATGTACAAATGTACATATAATGCAATGTAATTTGTACATTGTCTTGTTGTTTATCTCTTTAGCTCATGGTGGTTTCAAAGTCTTTCAGTTATCCTCCTTCACTGGATGAGCTAATTGAAGTGTTGGGACAGTTTTTGGAGTGGTTTCAAGGAGAAGGATGCTTAGACAGGCACAATTTGAAAATGAAAACATTCAAAAAGTCACAAGTAATAATACAAAAGTGTATTGAAGCTTTTAAATACGTATTACTTTTATAAAGGGAATTGATCTACTAATTGGGTTTTTGCATGAATCTGAGTCACAGAAGTACAAAGAAAAGTATATTTTAAGCAACATATCAATGTTCTAATAAATTGTTTTAGCTTTAGGTACTTGAACTTTGAAAAGTTATGTGATGCAATAGCAGATGTATTGCTAAAATTTGTAAGTTCAGCTAAAAGCAAAAGTCTACTCTATCTGACAGAGGAAAAATTCATCAATATCCTTCTAGCAAAGGTAAATCAAGAATATTGACTATACCATTGCTAGTTTCTTAATTTACAGTGTATTAGTAACATTAAATTTAAGAGGTTTCTTACTAACTTAGCCTCAAATGAAAGGTAAATGCCTACTTACGTCTCTTTAGTGTTGCCTCCATCTCACATAGTGTTGCTGCTTCAAGGATAGTACAGAAAATCGATCTGGAGGAAATGCTACTTTTATTGAAAAACACTGTATGCTATACATGTACATGTACTTTTATTACTAGATTTCACTTTGATTTATCAGCGTGATTCAACTTTTTTGGATTTCATGGGCAATGTTTGTTTAAATGCTGGTAAATCTGTCCAAGGTAGAAAATTATGAGGCATGCAATGATATTACTATTGTATTACAATTAGATACAATTTGTAAAGGCCTTATGGCACATGACATGGTTTGTTTCAAGCATTTTAATTGTTTGTTTATGTTTTGTGTTTGCAGAGCACTTTTATGCAAACTCAGATTAAAGAAGGAGTCATTTGGTTCATCCATCCAGAAAACCTTGTTGGCCCAATATCTAGTATTTGTTCAAAGGTGAAAATGATACTACATGTATAACTGCATAGTTTCTAGCCCATGTCTCATTTTTTCTCTTGTAAATTACTGATATATTTTTATATTCCAGGAAACTTATAGTTCTAACAAAAAACTATGTGACTTTTTCATTGCGCAGCTCAAGTTCTTTAGTCAAATTTTTAAAGTATGAACAGTACATGTATGGCAATACATTTGTACCCTCAATTTGTAGGGAGTAAATACAGAGGCTGTTGACTTGATTAAATTTGGGACTTTTGATGAAGTATTGATAAGTATTGGTGATCCTGATCTTCATCCATTGGTGAAATCAGCATATATTGACTATGCTGCATCAACTTACATTAGTGATTGGGTCCAATCTAATGGAATATACTTTTATAATATCAGCCACACTTTTGTGAGTATTAATTTTGCTAAAAAGACTAGAAGAAAATTCTCTGTTGTAATAATTTTTTATACATATACATGTTTTTATAGAAAGTTTGAGCTGATTCTAATCAAAATTGGATTTTTAATAAATTTTTAAAGCTACTTTATTATATGCTATTAGACTTTGTCTTTTCAGCTATAAAGCATGCTTTTTTGCTCACTTGTGGGAAACCCAGAGTACAAGTACTTTGACAATGTTTTGTATCTCCAATCAATCATACATGTACATGTGTTTATTTTAATAAAAAATCATCTATTTTTTTATCATGTAGTTGTGGGAGCCAATGTGCCTTCATTCAGGGAAAAGAAGTGATTTTGCTAATACATGCATGTATACTGCTATCAAGGAAAGGGAAGAAATCAAATCCTTACAAAATTCCATTTCTTCGTTTTTAATTCAAAACAAGGTTTATATCATCAACAACACAAGCATTTTAGTCATAAAAATGTAAATATTTGTAGGCTTT
>NW_003550736.1:0-3031 GCF_000090795.2 Amphimedon queenslandica | reverse complement strand
ATTTATGGACTATAATTAATTTTCTTAAATTGATATTTCTTGCTAACATTCATCCATTACATGTACATGTGCCTAATAAACTCTCACCTGATCATTATTATAGCCAATATCAAACTTCTTGTGCGTGTAAATGAATACTTCACTTTCTTTTTTATTATCATCATCACCTTCAGGAGTGAACTCACCAACAATACCTAATGGAAATACATGAAATTATGATAATTAAGTTTTATACAAAAAAGCACATACAGGTACATGTACATGTGTATGTACATGTACATAGTCCTGCCTATGGTGGTTGGGGGTGGTTGGGACAACCACCTCAACAAATAAACCAGCCAGTTCATCACTTAGACCAACCATCCAATTAATACTAATAACCATACATAAAGCATGATATTGTAGTCTACTAGTATGGTGTACATGAATTTAAAAAGAATAATATTAGTCTCCAACCACCTCTAATTTTTTTCTAGGCAAAACCCTGCATGTGTACATGTATATATGTAATTACTTACCCCATATAGGCAAGTCATCTATGAGAGAGAGAGAGAGAGAGAGAGGAGAGAGAGAGAGAGAGAGAGAGAGAGAGAGAGGAGAGAGAGAGAGAGAGAATCAATAATTCACCACTATCATTATCCTTACCAATATACATTTGATATGAGTACTGGTTCCTTATGGCGTAAGTGAATGCTTTCAAAACAACATCATTAACAGTCACTTGACAATAAACCATCTTCTCTATATTATCTGAAGGAGAGAGAAAGAGAAGATGACAGAAACGTAATAAAGAATATAGCTAATGCCTTTCAAGAAAGACTATCTAAAAATACATCCATGTACATGTACATGATCTATATTAATTAGTATGCCATATTACTGTATAGCGTGAAATTTTGGAGGGAATTAATTTTGATGAATTTGGCATATCAATAGCCATTCGCCAAAATAAAATTTGCCATTTTGAGCCATTATACGCATGCTCAATGGCACGTGGCCACAAATTTGCCAGTCACCAAAAATTAGCAATTTGCCAAATTTTAGTCCCTCCAAAATTTCCCGCTATATGGTATTATACATTTACAATGTAGATACAGTTCTAATTCTATAGTCAAATACATTATACATGTACATGTACATATATTTTTTGAAAATATTATTGTGACTTTACTCTAGCAAATTATCATTTATTTACATTTATCAAATAAATACTTTCCATTTAAGCTTGCAGCAGAAAAATCACAAAACTGAATTTCCACGATTAGAAATTCAAAACATTTTTATGAAATGGCACATGTACATGTATTAAGGTGCTGTAATTATTCATAATACAAGAAAAAATAATAATAATACATAAATAAATAAATAATAATAATACTTTTAAAGGTGATATCAATTCCACTATACTCCAGTTCGATCCCCTGCAGGTCTTCGGCCAGAGTCTCATGATGATGAGATATATCGTGTCTCGGGCCACGACAGAAAGGGAGAGAGAAATAACGATACGTCTCCTGTCTATTGTGATAAGGACTGATGGTGTTCATCCATAGAACCACCTCTTCACCGTCTGTGTACTGAGAAGGAGAGGGAGAAGAGAGAGAAAAGAGAGAAAAAGACAAGTTATATTTTGTATATGTCGGAATAAATTATCATTTTTGTCGGTTGTTCTCTTACTCTGTGAGAATGTTCATCGCTTGAAACGAGAGAGGGGGACAGGAGAACAAGAACTACAACTAAAACACTAAACATGGCGCCCGAAAAAAAAGCCAAGAAAATTAAATTAAAAATTACGAAACACGCCTCCGGGTTATCAAAATCTTTTAAGCCACGCCTATTTTAATAATAAGCCACGCCTATTGTGGTTATTACAACTCCGCCCATTTTAATAATTATCCGCGCCCATCACTCCTTATTGTGTACATGACTGTGTATGATTTTTCCTTAGAATCCTTCCTCTCTTGAATGCAAGTTTCCCTCCTTGCAAAAAGGTAAAGGAGACCATTTTTATCACTTACCAACGTCCCTCTATCTCTCTCTTCTCACTATAGACGGAGCCCACTCGCAATTAAAGCAATCCCAGTCAAGAAGATAGAAAACCACCATTACTCTCACCCTAAGCTCTGTCTTTAAATTATGAAGAAATCCAATTCCACCAGTATGATATCGGACTTTCTCCACCATCACCATGGCAACGGAGAGGAACGTGGGGTCGGGCGGAGTGGAGGAGGAGAGAGGGGCAGTCATATCGGAGCCGGTCTTCAAGGTCGACGGAATATTTCGACTAGTAATGCATCTCTTCCCGGGGATATCCCCGTTAATATAATGCCTTGGGCAAGCCCTATTAGACGCCAGGTCAGTAATCTCCAGTATATCTCAGTATATTATGAAAGGATTGAGGAGTTTTTGTGTTGTGGTCTCGGTATTTTTAGTATATTCTTTGTATATTTCAGTAAATTGTGTCTGTTGGTGTTTTTGTTTTTTGTGCTATGAATGCAATTATGTCAATTCTTAGAAACAGAACTACTGTATTGTGCACATTTTTTTGTATTTATTTCCCTTTTGTCTCTCTCACTCCCACTCTCTCTCTTCCCCCTTCCTCCTTCCTCTCTCTCTCTCCCTCCGTCTCTCTCTCTCCCTCTCTCTCTCCCTCTCTCTCTCCCTCTCTCTCTCCCCCCTCTCTCTCTAGCCACTTGCTTCTCCTCTCCCTTTGTCTCGAGTAAATTCACCAACTTCGAGACAACATCGTGTGGAACAACTGAGAAAAGTAAAATACATTATGATTTCATCTCCTCCCTCCCCCCCTCTCTCTCTCTCTCTCTCTTTCTCTCTTTCTCTCTTTCTTGATTTCTTGTAGATAATAATGTTACATGTATTTACTGTTTAACTTACAACCTATTATTAATGAAACACACACACTCACAAAACTCTCGTTTTCTCTTATTCTTTTTTTGTCTTTTTTTTGTTTTGCTATAGGAAGAAAGTGTTGATGAGAGGGTTAGAGAGGTCGAGCAAGATAGGTATGGGATTATTA
>NW_003550735.1:0-3032 GCF_000090795.2 Amphimedon queenslandica | reverse complement strand
TATGAGTATTCTTCAGATTAATTTGTACTGACTCGCTGACTTCTAAATGATTAACATAACGAATCTTGGCATCAAAGGCTGTCATCTCCATTTGCTCCTTTGATAAAAATTCCAAAGGACTGACATAACTTATAGAGTACAAGCCATCAGAATGAAGATTAAAAGCATCACTGATATAAGCAATTGCAGAAACACTTTCACCTGGTTTAATTAAGACAAACTCATTTTGCACTGGAGGAAAACGATAAGCAATGATGCCTTCATAATTTAAAGGAGCACCATTGTGGGATATAGCGACAAAAGGAGAAAACATTCCTTCCAAAGGAGTATTACGTTTAAGAAGATAATAGTCCTGATTAGCAATGTTAGTGAAATCAAAGGAACAAGCAACTTTAGGTTGAACCTCATAGCATGACATGCTAAGAGAAATTGGCCAACTATTACTGGTCCTACATAAAATTGACATCGATAACAAACTAGCTCACATTATAGAACCTTACCCAGAGACACATATCAAATATACACCTATGTAGACAAGAACAGCAAGTTTCTTCATCTTATGATCTTCCTCACTTCAGAACAAGTTGTCTATTCAACTACAAGTACAATCTACCGTAAGTAAATAACACAATAGACCTTACTAACAATTACTATACATGTAGTTCCTGATTATCAATTATATTGGCTGTCAGACATGCATTTGTTAGGTGTTGTGAGTACAGCTTATAATGAATTTAAAAATATAAGTACAATTAGTAGAAATCAACTTCTTTAACAATTTATATAATCAAAAAATAGCAATTGTACAAAACAAAGCCACATAAACTACCAGTGTCATTTATAAAAGTGATACTGGTGCAATGTAGTCAATGTCACTCATTTGAAATCCTTGTGGACCAACGACAGAAATAGCTTTATCTGTTAGTAGCTTGGGATCAGCTAGTAATACCAAAACAGAGACCCTAAGGCCATACTTCACCTCCTCTGTAGTAATGGGATACCCTGGATGTAAAAAAATAATTAATTTTAATGATTAATATTTATAATTTATTAACAAACCAGAGTCACTATCCACAACTGTAATAAGATCAGGAGTTGTTGCCAAAACACGACCAACAGCTCCATTATCATTAACTTCTCTGGCAACTAAATTCTCATTTTTTGCATTAATTTGAATACTAAACATAGAATATAATCCAGTTCCTTTGATGATAAAAACACTTCCAGTAAATGCACCTTCGGTTACTCTTACTATATCAACTACCTATATTGTAAAATAAAATGTAAGAGTAATAAATATCTTCAGTAGAAAGGAAATTCCTATAAAATTTAGATAACAATTATAAGAATTTAACATGAATTGTAGGGATTAATTTTGTTTCATTCATTAACTTCATTTATTAACTATTCCATGATTTTGGTGCTTAACCAGAATGATTAATAATTGTTACAAAAAATTAGATTGATAAAACTTTGATAAAAAGTTCTTAGTCAGCAATATTTCTAATAATTATAATTTGGCACAAGCATCAGTATAAATCACATGCATGGAATTAGTGTAGTATTGCTATAGTGTGGCTACCATACATAATTATTACAATAATTAATAATTTGACGTCAGTTTGTTATAGTAAAAAATAATAAACTGATCATAAGCAAATTTAGATTTCCACAAAATTCTAATTTTATAAAACACTGCTATGCAAAATTCTGTGAAGAATGGTCCTTCCCATTTCCCTGTATTATTATTCACTATTGTGGTTTTTATTATAATAATTATACAAAATTAGGCCTTTGGCCATAATAATTCCAAAAGTAAATGCTCATAACTTCATTTTTGATGGGACTTCAGCCAAATTTGACTACTTACGGTAGTTCAAATGCTTATACATGTACAACTGTAAAAAACACTACTTGAAAATTGAAACTTTTTGTACATGCACATGTTTGTACTGGTTAAGCACTAAGCAAGGCATGGGTATTTTGATACATGTATGTATTAAACCTATTGGCAAAAATTATGACAGGGTCACATAAAATAATGCCCAAACTCAAATTTGTCCAAGACTACCTTATTTTTAGACATTGACTAACAGTACTATTAGTTTTAATTGGCACCACAAAATATCTGTATCATTTATGATGAAGTAATAGGAAGCCAGTGGTGACAGGACAAAAATTAGTGTTAAATCCCCATGGCCATGGCAATTAATATTGTGGTGCAGGCATGCATATACATGTATACGAGTCCAATAGCATGTGTTTCTAGAAGAGGGCCCGGTTGTTGGAATGGCTGTGACAAGAACATCTGTTACTGATACGATATAAAATAAAAAATGATCTAATTTTTTGATACATTGTGCAGGTACATATCTTTATGCTGGGTCAAATTGAGTTGATTCAAGCCGAGTTGCTCAAATTGCAATGTACTGTAGTGTAGTGCTTGCTGCTTCATAAAGCCTGTTTAGCTGACTTAATTGGCATGCTTTGTGGAAACCCTGATTGCACATGTAAAATACAATGGAACAATAACAAGCGTAACAGAGTAAAAATATTCCTATAATTGTTTTCACCGCCTTGCAAGTACAACTGGGTTCTTATTAAGACTTATGAAAGTTCTCTCTACCTTCTAATGCTTCTAGAGAAGTCTTTAGATAGTATCTCTGTGTTCTTTCGCTGTTAGAAAGCTCATAACTTTGTCCCATGTGACATGCCGTTAAAGACAGGAATGGATCCAATTATTTGCGTGGGCACAATCTGCGCATGCGCAGTACTGACTAAATTGTACATCAATTTATAATGTTCATAACTCAAACAAAAATGTAAAAAAACAGTTCAAACATAAATAAATGCTTGTTTAGCCACACATTTGATTTCAGGTTACTCTGTTGAGTCTACAAGGAATAAGCAATATTAATAATAAATGTAGAAAGTACATGTACTTTGCATTAATGTTTACAAAGAACTTTGTAGCCTATTTTCATCTCTAAAAATAATTTGACAGGAATGTCATTCTACAGATAACGAAAACA
>NW_003550734.1:0-3033 GCF_000090795.2 Amphimedon queenslandica | reverse complement strand
GATTGGATCAGTACCTCCAACAGCACATTTGAAAGACGTTGCAGCTGATGAATCACTTTCAAGCATTGCTGCTCCAACAAGAAGTGAACTGACAATGTCTAGTTTGAGGGAACCATTACTAGATGATGAGCTCCAGAGTTAAGATACTTATTTTTATCAGTAGACTTACAACTTAGTTAGACTTAGATCTATATATAAGCTAGTTTTTATCAGTTTTTAGTTTTTGGGAACTGAACTATTTTAAAATATAAATTTTGTGAGCAAAAAAGGTTCATATGTCATGTTTAAAGAAACTTGTGAAAAATGATGTACATGTATATGTATTCATTATTCATGACTATTATTATTGTTTCTTATAATGAGTTAAGACATAACAAAAATTGCAATTAAATGTCACTGAGAGCTTTAGCAATGTAAATCAAATGCACTCCTTGCCCACAGAGAGATAGCAGATGAGCGATGGTAGAAAAAGTATGAAGACATACAAATCTTTTTGACAAGTTAAAGTATTCCTTATTACTGATACAGTCCTGATATGAATCAGGTTCTACCTATCAGGACTATGTCAGCAAGTAATCAGGCTTGATTCATTGATTTTGGGCAGTAGTGCTGTATCAGGATGAATGCATGATGACTCTTGGCTGTGTACCTTCTTCTCCCTTTCCAATTTGTTACTGATTTTATGAGAGTAACATAAATTAATAGTTATGATTTATCCTGTGACCTTATTTGTTGTATAAGAGGGTCATGATGATAAGACAAATATTATTTTTCTTCAGGGGTATGTGTGCATTATGTGTGAATGTATACATAGCATTATCTTATTTGTACCTGTTTTGTATTTAAATCAGTAATTCATCTCAGTGTGTGTGTGTTATTTTGAGAGAATTTTTTCATTGCACTAAATTTATTGGTTTTTTTACAAATATAATAGTTTGCACTTCTAGTTATCTGCATCTTTGTAAACCGTACAATGTATTTTGTAAATTATGAGGCATTTTTTATTTTCACTCTACTAAACTACTCATGCATATGTCCTTATAAGGTATTAAGTTATGCTATTACAGCTCTGTAAACAGTAACACTTTGCAGTTCGACAATGATGCCAGTTGCCTTTCTTTTTCTTTTCTTGTTCAATCTTGTCTTTGGTCAGACTGGGGGTACATTTTGTGTTTACCCTGTAAGCACTTCATCATCAAAATGTCCATTTTATGCTACTCGCAATATCAGTTTTGATCATTTGATGGATTCATTACTGCCAAATATTACAACTTCTTATAATGATACCAAATTCTACTTCGTACTTGGAATTTACAGTTTGTTGAATACAATAACTTTTCACCATTCGATGAATCTTCAATTTCAAGGTGAAGGAGAAATGACAAAAGAACACACTGTCATGGAGTCGCCTGTTGTTATTATTGACTGTTATACTAACAAGTCATCAGCAGCCATCAGTTTCAATAGCTGCACTAATGTTTCACTGGCTAATATTACATTCAAGTCATGTAGAAATATTTATCATTCAGCTCTTTACTTCAATGAATCATCAAATATATCAATGGAGTACATGTCATTTCAGAATTATGTATTATATAGATCTACAGCAGCACTTTATTTACGATCCTCCTATAGTTATATGATAACTCACTCATCTTTTTATAACAATTCTTTGGCCATTGACATTGAACTACAACCAAGAGCAACAGAATTGAACAATACTGTAGTTAGTTACTGCAATATGACTATTAATAATGTTGCAATACTAGTATCATATCAAGGCTCTGCTATGATGTGGGCTAACATAAATATGAAATGGCTATACATTGAAAGTAACTATACTGGAATTTTGTTTCATATAAATGGAACTGGCCAAAATAATATACAGTTGGATCATGTTGTTGTCACTAAGAGTAGTATTGGACTACATATACAGGCACATTCAAAACAATCTCATATTGCAGTCACAAACAGCTCCTTCTACAACAACTGTGAAACTGGGATTAGGCTTGAAGTGGCTGATAACACGAGTGGTACATTCTTGCTGGATTCTTCTCACTTCAGCAACAACAGTGGAATACTTGGAGCATCGGTACAGGCAGTGATATATGGTACAAATAATCAAAATTTTAACATTAGCATTAATAAGGTGACATTTGAGAACAACAAAATTAATCAACAGTTTGTTGATATTAATTTATTTGAAGGCTATGCAATGACAGTTGGAATTGCTAACTGTATATCCATAACTATTAGTGACTGCACTTTTAGTAATAATGAAGGAAGTGGCCTTGCTCTATTTGATAGTCGAGTAAACTTTCATGGAGTTAATAATTTCAGCAATAACACTGCATACAGAGGAGGTGGCATAGTGATGTATGCTAATTTATATTCATATATTTACTTGATGCCTGATGCTCGCCTTAACTTCATTAGAAATAATGCCAGCACTGGAGGAGCTATTTTTGTAGAACAAAATGTGCTGACACTTGGAAGTGATGCACTAACTGTGACTTCTTGTTTTTATCAGCTTAGTCCTTCCAATGTAGCTGAACCTGTGCAACACTTCTACTTTGAAAATAACTCAGCTTCTGTAGCAGGATCTGTTTTATATGGAGGTGCAACTGAAGGCTGCTTAATAGAAGGTACTACAATTGATTCCCAGTACTCATTTCTGAACATTAGTAAATTTGTTGATCAATCTGGTCTTTCTGTGATATCATCTGATCCACTCAGAGTATGCTTTTGTGTATCTAACACAGTTCCTGATTGTAGCCAGATGGTAAAATCAATGTCAGTTAGACCAGGAGCACCAGTTACTTTACCTTTAGCTTTAGCAGGCCAACATAATAACTTGACTACTGGTATCATTAATGTACATGTGTCTAATAAAACACATTTAAACCGTATCCTCGAAGCTATTATGTGTACTAATACAACCATTATACCCAAGTTTATTGTTGGCAATGCTAGTACCAGTCAAATTAATGCTACTATCACAATTGGTAATCCTGCACCTGTTGCACTAATAAC
>NW_003550733.1:0-3034 GCF_000090795.2 Amphimedon queenslandica | reverse complement strand
ACATTACTGATTCAGAATAGAGAGAGATAGTAACATTGATCTCAGAAATTATGATTAAAGGATTGTGGTGGTTTACAGTGACATAATATTAGGTAGTCCTTCGTGCCAATTGTGGTGAGCAACATGATTACTGTATGCCTGCAATATGCATTTTATGATCCAAGTACCGGTATCTAGTAAATGTGTTTATTACTGATGCTTATATTTGAATGGAGTTTAACATTGTTTTCCTACAACAAAAATTGTATGGGCAAATTTACTACTAGATGTGAGCAACTGAACATCTATTTTTTAATGAGGACTGATAAAGGCTATCCATTATTAATAGACAAATGTTTTTTTAAATCTAAGAGAAACTATATCATGAATGAATTAATCATCTATGATATCTGTATCTTTTATGAAACATCCTTTATGCTCATTGGGTGTGGACTGTGGTCATGCACAAAATTTTTCTATTCAACCTTTATAACACTGTCATTGGGGTTCTGTTCTTTAGTTAATGATTAAAGATGATGACTCTCTCCTTTTTGTTTGCACTTTTATTATGCCTGCAATTAGATCATGGTAAGTACATACATGTCATTGCTAATTCTGTATAGTAGATTCTAGATCTAGCTTGTATAAATAACTATTTTTTGTTATTGTAGGAGAGAGTTATAATAATTCTGCTACTAGTTTTTACTTTGGATTAATGACAAGCAGTGGATATTTTACAATTTCGACTTTGTCTCCTCTCAATGTCACATATAACATTACTGTTCAATCATTAAATTATACTCGTAATGGAATAGTAACAAAGAATAGACCAGATTCATATGTGTATCTTGCTTCACGCTTTTATACACGTTCTAGTTCTTTTGCAGATCGATTTAAGGGAATTTATGTCACTAGTGATCAACCAATAAGTGTATCATTTTTCGATTTTTATTATGAGTATCTCATTTTACCATATCATGAGTACCCAGGAGTCAGTCAGTATGAATATTATGCTGTTTCTACTAGTAGTTATTACAATGATACTCTTAGTCAAGTTCTTCTTGTTGGTTGTATTAATAATACTGTCATTAGTATTATACCAACAGTTGATCTCTTCATTCCTATTGATGTACAGAAGAATGGCAGTGATGATATATTAGTAACTAAAGGTAACTCTCATACTATTACACTACATGAGGGACAGACTCTATTGCTGGGTAAAGGGAATGGAAGTGATATATCAGGAACACACTTTATTTCTAATAAACCACTGACTGTTATTACTGGTCATGAGTGTGGCAGTACTCCTAATATGATAGAACGCTTTCGTTGTCATTCCATACAGTTACAAGTTCCTCCAACAATAACTTGGGGTAAAAAATTCATTCTGACAAACTTTAATAATCTAC
Organism: Amphimedon queenslandica; assembly: GCF_000090795.2. Taxonomy (NCBI): domain Eukaryota; kingdom Metazoa; phylum Porifera; class Demospongiae; order Haplosclerida; family Niphatidae; genus Amphimedon; species Amphimedon queenslandica. The sequence goes on along the minus strand of NW_003550733.1, from coordinate 1,646 downwards.
GTGACAGATTACTATATTCTTCTTATATAAAGACAGTCACTTCACAAGCCAACACTAGTATAACAATATACTGTAATGGAACCACTAACACTACAAGATACTCTACTAATGGTGCAGTTGGTTCATATGAGTATAACATAATTGAATATTGTTGCATGGAGGCTGATAAACCAATATTTGTTGTTCTGTTCCCTCACTCATATTACTATTATACTACTATGGTATTGATACCACCAATGGAACAATATCTACATAAAATTGAGTTTGATCATGTTGGATATTTTTTTACTCGTTATTCAAAGCTTGTTATTACAGCATCAGTTGAAGGATTCTCTCCTACAGCTATTCTACATAATGGACTAGCAACTACAAACTGGACAGCAATATATGATTCTAAAAGGAATATTGTAGCATACGGAACTGAAATTGAAATTAATAGATATTATAGTAATCATTCAGTAGTTCATACTGGTAGAAATGGAAAATTATTAGTTCAAATCCAGGGGTATGGCTATTATTCTTTTATCCATGGAAGGCCAGCAGCAGTTTCATTAGAACCAAGTAAGTATTCATACATGTTATTACTTTAAATAAATGTACATGTATTTTTGTTAGGTGTCATTCCAGTTTGCAATTTTTCTTGTGGTAATGGTAACTGTGTTGCTGATAACTTGTGTCAATGTTTTGATGGATGGACTGGAGATCAGTGTGATGAAGGTATGGATCAACTATATACATGAATTGTATAGCAGTAGATCTGGATCTATTACATTAAATTAATTTGTCTAGTATTATGTAGTCCAGTATGTGGTAATGGATATTGTGTACCAACTAACAGTTGTGTATGTAATCCTGGCTGGACTGGAGACAGGTGTAGAACAGGTTAGTTGACACAATTATATGTATGATCCTACTTACTTGCATGAACAGATATTAATGAATGTAGTCTTGATATGTGTAATCAAATATGCATAAATACTCAAGGATCATATACTTGTGAGTGCAAAATTGGATATCAGTTTATAAATGACAATTCAACTTGTGAAGGTAAAATAATTAAATACATTGTTACTTAAACTTTTAATATGATGCACATGTTTACACAGATATTAATGAATGTGAGACTGTTGATCACAATTGTACACAAACTTGCAGTAATACAGTTGGATCATACACCTGTTCTTGTAGAGCTGGATATAAAGATAATGGATATGGAAACTGTACTGGTAAGAGTATAAGTTGTACTTTGTAATGAAAAAATGGTAAAAGAAGCCTTTGTTCAGCCATATTTTGTATTCTTTGTCAATCAATTGTAATAACCAAAAGGCAGTCCTTTTAGAATTAGATTTTTAAGACTAATGGTAAACATGTTATGTGACTCCTTTGTAGTATACCCACCTACCCACAATCTAATTACTGTTCTCTTTGTAGTGTTGTTACTCAGTATTCCTTTCCAATACATGTACATACAGATATTGATGAATGTTCAATGGGTACCAGTGGCTGTCAACAACTCTGTTTTAACACTAATGGAAGCTATTACTGTCAATGTAATACTGGATACAAACTAATGAATGATAATTCATCTTGTGATGGTATGTACAGTTACTGTATATTGTGTGTATTGTGATACAATCTTCATTTAG
>NW_003550732.1:0-3034 GCF_000090795.2 Amphimedon queenslandica | reverse complement strand
ATTCCATTTAGTTACATGTAGTTACCATGAACACAGCAACAATTAACAGTTCAAACAAACAAAATTTAGCTCCTTGTACTATTTTTACTAATTTTTTTATTATTATTAAAATGGACCTTTTAGATACTAAAACACAGACGAGTACTGTTATTAAAATTTTGAGAAAGACAGTACATTATTGATCTTACTTGATTAACTTCAGTGGTGTCAATCGCTAGTCGTCCTGTTAATATACTCACTGAGTTCTGTGGCTCATCAAAAAAGGACATGTCTTGCTTCATAATCGTCTCAAAAGACTTCTGCCTTAATCTAGTGGTGAGTCTATCAGCAGCAATACACAGTGAATATGTCTAATAAATAATAGTAATAATAATAATAATAATATCGTTATAATTATTAAAAAGCACTGCTTACAGCTACAAAGTTAATGATTAGTCCAACAAATCCAACCACAGCGTAAAGGATAGAATATAACCGAGCCTGCCTAATGACCTCATCCCTATCTATGTTACTGAATATCTGAAAAAAAGATCAAAAAATAAATAAAGTACAGAAAGATATACACCATCAGTTACACCTACATGTGTACATGTACATGTAATTATACTAAATCAAAATTTAGAATAAATTGTAGTTACCTCTACTGCTTCACTGAAGAGAACATAAAGAGCTGACAAGAGGACGCCGAAGAGAGCAAAACCAGCCAGTCCGGTTAACAAAAGCCACCAATCCGGTTTGCTCAGTTGGAGCATCTTTCTCCACGGAGCTTTCGTAATGACGTTCTCTTTTTCAGCTGCTTCTCTCTCTGCAGCAATAGCCTGGAATATAGGAGAAGGAAATAATTAATAAATGCTGTACACAGTAATAGTACTAGTATAAAAGGATGTATTAAATGTATATATACATGTACATACACTGTGTAATCATATATTAATTATTATCATTATTATTTAATTATTATTGTTATTATTCTTTTATTTATTTTTAATTGTCAAATGTAAAACAAATGAAGCACAAAGGCATCAGAAGAATCCATAATAATGATAACAACAACAACAACAACAATAATAAATAAATTAAATATCTTCACAGCTCACCTCTTCCCGATCAAGTTCAAAGATATTATGAGGTGAGAATTTCGGAGTCTTTGGAGTAGGCGGAGGGATGCTCATGTCACTCATAACACGCATCAAAGCATAATCTGTTGGTTTTCTGGTAAAAGTCCTTCCTTGTTGGGCCATCTGTTTCGCCGAAGGAGCACGAGATCTTCTAATAGTAGTGGGAGGGGCTTGAGAGAGAGTTGAGAATGTTTGCGGTACATGTGCGTGTAGTGTCACTCCTGCCCCTCCTCCTCCTGCCCCGCCCCCTGTCGACGGGATCTGCTGTCGATTGAAGGAAACTCTCTTCTTCACAGACTGACGGTAAAAGTTGGCGAATTCTGTTTCGTTAGCTAAAAAAATTAAGAAATAATAAATTATTAGTATTAATGTCAGTATAATATATGCAAGTATACTGAGATAAACAAAGATATACAAGAATATACTATGCACGGTACATGTATTAATAGAGCCATACCTTTCTTTCCAAGAGTTTGTTTCTGTACCAGTTTATAATAAAGACCTTTTCTCTCCATAAGGCGAGAGTGAGACCCCATTTCAACAATCTTTCCTTTCTCCATAGCCACTATGACATCAGCCGACTGTATTGTGGACAATCGGTGAGCAATGATTACTGTAGTACGACCAATCCTAGCTCGGTCAAGAGCAGCTTGCACCTCCTTCTCATTCTCAGAGTCAAGAGCTGACGTTGCTTCATCAAGGAGGAGTATTTTAGGGTTCTAATTAAAGCCCGAGCTATGGCTACTCGCTGTTTTCTCCACCACTCAATTGAGCTCCTCCATCGCCGACTAAAGTGTTGAAACCTTCTGGTAAGTTGCTGATGAATTCGTATGCATTTGCAGCTCTTGCTGCTTCTTCGATTTGCATGGGCGTGGCTCCGGCTTTTCCGTAGCTGATGTTTTCACCTATTGACACGTTGAAGAGGAGTGGCTCCTGCGAAACCACACCCACCTGTCTCCTTAACCAGCTGATACTCAAGTCCTTTATATCAACATCATCAATAGTGACCTAATGATGAAATAGAAATATTATTATTATCAATAAAGTGGCTGATATACTCATTACATTAATATGTGCACATGCATGCATGGCTGACAAATTTTGGAGAAATTTTAAAAATTTGTAAAAAATCCAATTTTGATCGGAATGAGCTCAAACTTTCTACGCAACTTAAAAACATGTATATGCATCAGAAAATATTATAAAAATGAAGAATTCTCTACTTTTCATTTTTGGTGAAATTTGGTCAATGCCCCTGTACTATAGTACAGGGGCGTTTGGAGCAACTTTAAAAATTCATAAAAAATCCAATTTTGATTGGAATCAGCTGAAACTTTCTACGCAACATAAGAACATGTATATGCATCAGAAAATATTATAAAAATTGAGAATTCTCTACTTTTAATTTTTGGTGAAATTTGGCCAACACCCCTGTACTATAGTACAGGGACTTTGACCCGATTTTGGAGCAACTTTTAAAATTCATAAAAAATCCAATTTTGATCAGAATCAGCTCAAACTTTCTACACAACTTAAAAACATGTATATGTATCAGAAAATATAATAAATCCTCTCTCATCACATGTATCTATACCTTTCCCCCAGTATGCATGTACAGTCTCTGCATCACGTGCAGTAGAGTGCTCTTGCCACACCCACTAGGACCAACCAGCCCTATGGTTTGACCAGCTTTTATGTGAAGGTCAATTCCGTTAAGAATTGAGACCCCGGGCCTTGACGGATAACTGAAGGTAACGTTAGTCATCTTTACGTCGCCTTGGACATTTTTTAGACAGAATTCACCTTTTGATTTGCCTTGATTCGGTAACTGAGATAGAAAATATTTAGGAGAGAGAGAGAGAGAGAGAGAGAGAGAGCGAGCGAGAGGGAGGAGAGAAAGAGAGAGAGAGAGAGAG
>NW_003550731.1:0-3035 GCF_000090795.2 Amphimedon queenslandica | reverse complement strand
GAAATTATATAATTAATAATGTTTACACTAATAATAATTAAGATGACTGCATTCCATTCTTGTTAATTAAAATGTGTCCTCCATACCTTATTAAATTCAATATATATTTCTGCTGTTCCGTTAGGTAGTTCATTCACATGACGAGAGCTCCAGGCAGTATCAGAGAGTCCGTCAATTATATTATTAATATCACTAGTAGCATCAGTACATCTGTAACAACTTGATTCATTACCATCTGGTGGCGGGAAACAAAACTGACGAGTAGAACCAGATGAGGTATTATCCACTGTACAGGATGAACTAGACTGGATATTTATAATATCAGGAGAGACTCCATTAATCCTGAGAGTACATGATGTCAGTAAAAAGAGAAGAAAGTAGAGTAATGCTGTAAGCTGCTCCATTTTAGAGCACGCAGCGCCGCATAACCACAACCGGCTGAGCCACACCCCCAATACGAGATACGCCCTTTTGAGTGGGCGTAGAAGTGGATGCAGCAACCAATAATGGCAAGCCCTTCTTCCTCTGCTCCTTTTGTAAACGTTTGTGATAAAGAACTAAGTGAGTTTGTGGGTATATTTGACTGTTTAATGATATTTTTCAGACATCAATGAACACTACTACGATGTTTATGAGAAAATAAAGCCACTTTCGCCTCGCTGGAAGCAGATTGCTTATTCATGGCGTATCAGCATTGATATGGTCAACAAGATAGAATCAAATCATCGTCGAGATACTGAGGCATGCCTGGAGAAAGTTATTGAGCATTGGTTGAAGAAAAATTATGATTACAAGCGTTATGGCTGGCCCTGTTGGAGAATGGTGTGTGTAGCTGTTAAAAAAGAAGGAGGTGATCCAGCATTAGCTGATGAAATAGCTCGTGAACATCCTCTACCAGCTACTACTGGAGGAGCTACTCCACATCCTCTACCAGCTACTACTGGAGGAGCTACTCCTCATCCTCTACCAGCTACTACTGGAGGAGCTACTCCACATCCTCTACCAGATACTGGAGAAGCTATTCCTTATCATATACTGGCTACTACTGGAAGAGCTGCTCCTCATCCTCTACCAGCTACTACTGGAGGAGCTACTCCTCATCCTCTACCAGCTACTACTGGAGGAGCTACTCCTCATCCTCTACCAGCTACTACTGGAGGAGCTACTCCTCATCCTCTACCAGCTACTACTGGAGGAGCTACTCCTCATCCTCTACCAGCTACTACTGGAGGAGCTACTCCTCATCCTCTACCAGCTACTACTGGAAGAGCTATTCCTCATCATTTACTAGCTACTACTGGAGTAGCTACTTACCCTCTACCAGTGGGTGGTCCTAGTGATACTATTCATAGAATGACACCTTCTGTGAGATCAACAGGTGAATAATGATCAAATTGGCTTTTGAGTAATTATGTTTTTGTATAGAAGGTGGAGGTGATGCTATTACCATGTACAATATATATACTCATTCAGCAATAGATCATGAGGAAACTGTGGTATATACAACATCTACTGCTAATAATGAAGGTATTACTAGTGCATGAATAACATTGTATTATAATGTTCATGAAGAGATTAAATTGACTCCTATTTTAGATGTACCGAATTCCATTTCTGAAAGAAATTTCCTCATTTCCAGTAAACTGTATGATCTTCAAAAAGAATTTAATGAAGCAATTAGAAAAACGAAAAAGTCCTTCAAGGAATCAGACCTTCCTAAAATTATTGATTATCTTGAAACACATGTTTTATCTCTGCTTGGTCCTAAAAAAATGCAACAGACAACAGCTCAAGCAATAAGAGAGGAGTTCTGTCATATAAAAACAATACAAGAATTATTCAATACTTTACAAGACAAGTACATATCATGGTTCAATTATGAACTAATGACAGATCTTATTCATGTGTTTAAAAAAAGAAATCGTTTATTGAAAAGAACTTGGTCAGAATATGAAGAGAAGTTAAAGGATTATTTTATAAACAGTGGTGGACTATTGAAAGATGTTGATGCTGTACAGTTTGGTGTAAAAGGTGTTCCTCCTGGTACACGAGTAATGATTGCTAAAGTTGACAGAGATGACTACACACTGGATGACCTTTTCTTCTTTCGTAGAGCAATACCAAAAGAACTTGATGTTCCTGAAATGAGGTTTTATTTCTCTGTCGTTACTCCTGGCTCTCTTCAATTTAAACATCTCATTCCTGAGTATCTATATTCTTTATTATTTCCTCTATCTACAAAGCTACAGCAGCAGTTAGCTAGTATTGGTATCACTGAACTAACATGTGGTGAACATAAATATGATCTAAGAGAGGTTTGTTATTATAAATATAATTTTAATATTATTATTAATTTTACAGTTCTCAATAAAAGAGGTTAAGCACTCATCCACTGATATTGGTAAGTACATGAACTGACCTTTAGTCAATCCCTCCATACATAACTTGTATTACTAATAATATTCTTCATTTATAGATATATGTGATCCATTATGGTATGAGAATACCAGTACACCATTACATGAAGCAGCTTGGAGAGGATTAAAAGATGAAGTACAATGGCTTCTTGACAAGTTTGGTTACAGCACATATCATCGTGGTCTTCATGGTTGGACTCCATTACACTCTGCATCATATGGTGGACACATTGAGATCCTTCAACTACTCATCCATCAATATGGTATTGATCCTAATGAAGGTGATGATAATAGTGTATCTAGTATACATATGGCATCTTATAAAGGCCACTTATCTATAGTACAATATCTAGTAGACACGTGTGACGTTCCTCCTGATCAAGCAGACAATAGCAATAACACTGCATTACTGTACTCAGCAATGGGGGGCCATTCTGACATAGTGGAATTCTTTATTGAGAGAAATTGTAATACTTCTCAGATTGATTGTATCAGTGCCTCTTTATCATTGTTAGCTTGTCAAAGTGGAAAGTTAGCATTAGTCCACAAGCTTGAATCATTAACCTCTTCTCACCAGGTTCAAAAGATTTTCTTCAGTCTACTGTACTGCATTACTCA
>NW_003550730.1:0-3036 GCF_000090795.2 Amphimedon queenslandica | reverse complement strand
AGAAAAGTAAAATAAATTTATTCAAATTATAAATAACGTACTTTCCTGGCTTTCCTCGCATCCATCACCAGAATATCCATCAGGACACCTGCAGTAATGTACTGGGAGACACTGTCCATCATTAGAGCAACCAGACCCTCTATTGCAGGCTGACCCTGTAATTAACACAAACATCAATTATGCAAATGTACATATTAATACTCTTTTGCTTTATAGAAAGTTTGAGCTTAAGCTGCTTCTGAACTATGCCCACTACTCTCTACAGAATAGTAGGACTTACTGAAGTATATTGTAAGACTGGCAGCTGCTTCTACTGATCCTGCTCCATTGTCTGCCACTACTTTATATTGACCATTATCCTCAAACTGAGGACCTAATATTATCAATGACCCATTACTGGTCAAATACATCCTATAATAATAATAATGATTAAAAAACATGTAATATTATGGAAATAAAACATATAGTAACAATAATAATAAAGATTTTAATCCAAGTATTCATTGTATTAATACAATCAATGTAAAATTAGATTAGTGTACTTATTAATTTTGATTTACTTTGTGGTATTTTTGAAGTCAATTTCATTTGAGTTGTGATACCACTTCAGTACTGGTGGTGGGTTCCCTCTTGCTGCTGCTTCAAAAATAACGTAAGATGGAGGATCACGAGCAACCACACTAATAGGACTCTTCTTAATCACAGGAGGCTCTGATTATCATTATTAATTATAATAAAAAATATTTTAATAATCACCTCCAATTTGAATTTGTCGAATTACAGAGCTAGTGACATTATCAAGTGTAGCTGTACACACATATATTCCTTGATCAGCAGCTGCAATGTCCTTTAATACTAGCAGTCCTTCAGTGTCAGTGTTGCCACAATTATCAACACTTTTATTAGTACAGAATGAAGAGTGATCCTCCTCCAGTGCCCTATTGAGTAAATTAATATACTACACACAAGAACTTAGAGTCTGCATGTACTGCAATAATAAACTAATTTGCTGCAAAGTTGGGCCCAAGAGCACATAGGCGGCTACAGAATCTTGAATTAACCAGGGCTCATTAATTATTTATAAAAATTGGGGGTGTGGTCAATTAATAAAATGACTAAAAAATCATTATGATAGCTCACAAAAGCCAGTTACCACACTAAAATAACTGTAAAGTGGAGCTGATCATTAGAGTAGACAGTTGTGGCTATAAAAAATGAATTCTAGTGATGATCTCACTCCTAATAATAACAAACCACACCCTTTGGGTGTAGTTTTGGTTAAAAACTACCAGGGCAAAGCCCTGGCTTGCCCGGGCCTATAGCTGCCTATGCAAGAGCATGAATTATTTAGTAAAGAATAATCATTTTAACATGAAAAAACTCCAAACATTAGTCACAATGTTCTTGTGAATTTTATGAATCTTTAAAATTGCTCAAAAATTAGGCCGACGACTCTGTACAACAAAGGCCTGTACAGGGTTGTTGGCCAAATTTTGGCAAAAATGACTAGAAGAACATTTTTTGTTTTAATAATTTTTTCTAATGCAAGTACATGATTTGATGTTGCATAAAAAATTTGAGCTGACTTTGATCAAAATTAGATTAAAAAAAATTTATTAAAGTTACTCAAAAACGGGGCCAAAGTCCCTGTACTATAGTACAGGGTCGTTAGCCAAATTTTGGCAAAAATGGCAAGTTGAGAAATCTCCATTTTTATCACATTTTCTGATGTATATACATGTACTTATGTTGTGTAGAAAGTTTGAGCTGATTGCAATCAAAATTGAATTTTTTACGAAATTTTAAAGTTACTCAAAAACGGGGCCGAAGTCCCTGTACTATAGTACAGGGTTGTTGATCAAATTTAGGCAAAAATGACAAGTTGAGAAATCTTCATTTTTATCACATTTTCTGATGTATATGCATGTACTTATGTTGTGTAGAAAGTTTGAGCTGATTCCAATCAAAATTGTATTTTTTAATGAGCTTTTAAAGTTACTCAAAAATGAGTTCAAAGGTGATTTTTTTGACAAAAACCCTACTTTCTATTACAGTCACTATTGTAAGTTTAGTGTGTATATCTCACTGTTCAGATCCTTTAACAATTCTTTTCCAAGTTACATCAACATTTTGATTTGCTTTACACTGCAGCTCAAGACAGGCACCACTCTGCACATAATTAACCTCTGATGATGGAGTCACTGATACCTTCAATCCCTTAGCTAAAAAGGAAAAGTACTAAAAATGCATTTTAACACTTCAGTAAATATCATACCATATATTTTTAAAATAAATATTATACTATATTTACTTTTAAATAAAATTATATCATATTTATTTATCACTGAAGTGCTTACTGCAATTAGTTATGTCCACACTCCTTAGTCTTCGACCTCTGACCTCAATAGGATAGCCACATAGGATAGTCTCATAGTAAGGACGATTGGATCTCAAGTATTCTTGAAGCCAAAGGGCAGAACAATCACACACTATCATGTTGTCTTGTGTTATGTTTGTCCGAAAATCATTCCATTGCCTATAGCATGCAAAACAATAAAGCTACTAAAATTACTACAGTAAATACAATAATAATAATAAACAACAACAACAACAACAATAATAATAACAATAATAATAATAGTACAACAGACTAAGTTAGAAAGGAAAAAGAAGAGAGAGAGAAGAAATAAGGACAAATATTTAGAAATGAATACGCTTACAAGTAATAGATCCTATTAGTATTTTCAAGTGATCCCTCGGCAACGTAACTGATTTTGTTTTTATACAAAGCCCTGCATTATAAGTAATATATTATGAGATAATTGTGTTTTATGATTTTATCAATTACTCACAGCTGAGCAAGATATCTTAGATTACGAAAAGGAAATGTTTCAATTCTTTCCAGCCTATTTGAGATCAGCAAGCTAGCAAATTAATGAAAAATTAAATATAATCATGAATGATCTATTATCATGCCTCACAGGTAAGTAAGTCTTGGCGTGTACTGGAATACATCTTTCGGTAGATAAGAAATAC
>NW_003550729.1:0-3036 GCF_000090795.2 Amphimedon queenslandica | reverse complement strand
AGAGGATCCCATATCTCAATACATTAGGTCAGTCTATACCTGATAATGTCATGTCCAGTAGTTCAATACCTGACGATGTTCAAGGATATGCTGACAATATGAGAGAACACTACAGACACCAACCTATTGTTGCTACAGACTGGCCACCAAGAATTGGAAAAGATTTCTTTGGAAGACTAGCACTAGTAGAAAAACAAGACTCCAGCACACAAGCAGAATCAGCTTGGCATCTGCTAAAAGGACAAGTTGATAAAACAGTTAAACTAACTGAAAACAAAGAGATAAGTGTTGAAGATGTCCTCCAACCCACAAATAGTTCTCTGCCTCTCAGAATAGTAATAGACGGTCCTCCTGGTATTGGCAAGACAACACTCTGTCGTAAACTGTTAAATATGTGGTCTAATGGAACACTTGTACACCAACAGTATGACTTGGTACTTTACTGTCCTTTAAGGAATAGCAAGATAGCTACAGCTACTACACTAGCTGACCTGTTTGTATATAAATCTCATGAAGTTTCAAAAGCAGTTGAGTGGCTGTCAGATAGATGTGGAAAAGGATTACTGATAATCTTTGATGGTTGGGATGAACTAAGGGAACAACTCAGACAGTCTTCATTAGCTACTAATATCATTCATAGAAAGCAGTTAGACCAATGCTCAGTAATTGTTACCTCTCGTAGCTATGCCTCCTCTTCACTTTTGAAAATGGATACTCTCACTAGACATGTTCAGGTCATTGGGTTTTCTAAGAAAGAAATATCAACAGTAATTATACAAACATTTCAAAAAGATACAAAACTAGCACAAGAACTTATTGATAAGAAAAGACAAGATGATAAAAAACAGAAATTTTTTACAACCACTCACAGCAGTAAGGACTCACAACTAGCAGTGAAACTCATTCATGATCTTAAAGTACGAAATGATGTCCAATCATTGTGTTATATACCACTAGTCTGTTCCATGGTCATTTTCATTTATCGTAAGGAAGGAGGACACTTACCAACAACACTCACTCAACTGTATGAGAACTTTATCCTACAAACTATCAGAAGACATGTTAAAAGACATGACATTAACCCACATACTTTAGGTAGTCTTTCTTTATTACCATCACAATTAGCTAAACCTTTACAAGAGATGTGTCAATTAGCTTATACAAGCCTGGCCAATACAAGAATGACATTCTCTTCAGATCAACTACAGTCACTGAGTGAGGCAGTCAAGGAAGACTATCTTGGATTGATGACAACATCCATAGAATATGATGAGGAGAAGTATCAGTTCCTTCACTTGAGTATACAAGAATTTCTAGCTGCATGGTGGATAGCTAAGCATGAGAAGAAGACAGAGGAAGTTTTTAAGGATCACTTTGATGATGATCACTTTCGAATGTGTCTGAGGTTTGTAGCAGGTCTAACTCACCTTGAACATGAGAGCTATCAACAGTATTTTAATAAACAACAACTTGACTTACAGTGTAAGAGGAAACCATTGTTTGGATTTGAGACTTGTCATCTCTCCCACTTCTGTCTGAATCCTGAGATTAGACCTGGAGAATTTGATCATATTAGATCTGATCATTCTGACAATGTTCCCATTCTTCTTCTTCAACTCCTGTATGAATCACAGAACACAACATTATGTCAAGTATTAGCACAATCCATCAACAACCACTCACTGTGTCTGGATTGTTTATCATTATCATTGTTTGACTGGTTGTGTCTCAGCTATTGTATAAACAATTCCAACACAACATGGAATCACTTGCACCTGGGGACTGTATCTAACCAGGAACTATCAGTCTTCACTTCTGGACTAACCAATAACTCACTACAGTGTAAGAGACTGGAGGTAGAGTTGTATGAACCCACTGATGAATTAATACACAAATTATTACAATCATCACTTCTATGCAATATTCAGGAGTGCTACTGTGTATTATCATTTGGCCAATATGTTCCCTGTCTTGTATTATTACAGTTTCTCAATCTTCCTCAATTGAAGATACTGCACTTAATAATGGAACAACCTACTGTACTAACAGTTGACAATACATTTACAGACAAGTGCACTGAACTTGAAAAATGTATAAAAAGGAATTCAACATTACAAGAAATGAAGATAAAGTGTGATGGAGAAAAAGAAATAACAAGTACAATTATCAGTGTCATTAAAGGAGTAACAAGAAATAAAACAATAACATCATTAACAATACTTCCTGTCTCTGATACTTATCCTCCTCTACCTGATGAAGTGATAGAGCATTTACCAAAGAACAACAACACATTACAAGCTGTTTCACTGAACATATCTGATACAGTCCTACCATCATCACTGAATATAGCAGAGGTGAACTCACCACTGACTGCTCTAGAGATAGGAGAGGAGAGTAGTAAATTGATGACATCACTCCTTCCACATATCAAAGGATTACACTGTCTGATACTACATGAACCATGCCCACCACATCTTCTAAATCTCTCTCTTCCCAGTCTACATACACTTACTTTACCACTAGACACAGCTGAGAGTGCTATTGAACTATTTACTATTCTACAAACCAATACTACACTTAAAGCTCTGAGTGTGAAGATAAAGGAAGAGAGTGCGTATACCAGCAGTATGGGTACTAGTCTACAAGACATGCTAACGCAAAACCAAACACTGAAACACCTTCAGATCAGTAGTGACAGACACATCATTTCCAGTTCATTCCTGTCCTTCCTAACAACTGGTCTCAGACACAATACCAGTCTGCAGCAGTTGAGTGTATCCATTCCACTGAATGAAGAGATAAGAACTTTTATTAATGTCATCTCTCAAAAGAACAATCTCACAGAACTTAAAGTGAACTTTACACCAAATCATTCATACAGTAGCTGTAGTGAGGAAGAGAAGGAACAAATAATGACACCATTGTTTTATGAACAGGTACTACCTGCTGTTACTAACATGTTACAGTCACATACAACTATCAGACTACTGAGGATAGAGTGTAGAGATATTAATGAGTCATTTCAACCTAACTGGA
>NW_003550728.1:0-3036 GCF_000090795.2 Amphimedon queenslandica | reverse complement strand
TACATGTATATATGTGAATGTATTATTGTAACAAGACAAGTAGACTGGGTAATGAGACGTGGTAGAGCGTTCATCTTTCACTTTCATAAGAAGAAAAGGTGTGAAAACATTTAAACATCACTATCAGCAAGTTTACACAAAGCACACACACACATCAAAAAAGGAAATGTAAAACAACAATACTTGCATATAATAAACAGAATAGCCAAAAGCTGTCCATCAATCAATCACTTTAGAAAAACATACATTATATTGGGACATACCCTACCTCTATCGTATAGCGCTTTATTTTCGAGGAGCTAAGCTTTCGCTATTTTCGCGGTTAGCATGAAACTGCGAAATTAAAGATCCGCTAAAATTTCAATTGCCATTAAAGGTGTGGCACTAACATTGCGAATCCACAAAAATTATTTTCGTGAAAAATTGATTTTTATCAATCCGCGAAATTTTAGCTCCGCAAAATTAAAGCGCTATACGGTATCTCCTTCTCTCTCTCTCTCCCACTTACTCCTCATGCACTGTTAGTACCCTGTGTACTATTGGTATGTCTCTGTCCTTTACTTTGAATACAACAATCTCTCCAGACCTTATTGGATCCTCTTCATAATTTGTTAAAAAAAGAAGGTCACCTCTAAAAAATGCTGGCTCCATGCTACCACTAAAAAATTAATAATAGTAATAATAACTTTATAATTACCGCCCACACAGGTATGTATCAGAAAATGTAATAAAAATTTGGGGTGATTTCAGAGCCATTTTTTGGAAAAAAACCATGGGCTATAGCCTTGGGTATTTTAAAAAATTGACCTGTTTTTTAAACTTAAAAATTACCATCGTCAATCAAAAAAATTAATGTTTCCAAAATTGTCAAAATAAAATTCCCACCAAAATTAAAATGTTAATTCCTCATATCACCCAATGACATTACTTCCCATAATAAAAAAATTAAAATATAACAATAAAGACCAATATTCTAATTAAAGCCCAGCATTATTATTACCTCAATACGACTACAATAGGGCTCTCGCTACCAGTGACAACCATCAATCCTTTCCATATCATGAGAGCTGAGGACACTATCATTCCAAGACTAAGGAACTGATAGTATAGCTGTTCAAAAAAAGGAGGTCAGTATTCATTATAATCTCTTTTTCAATACCTGTCTTTTGTTAAGTTTTTTCAAATCACCCAAAATCCACTCAACGACCATGTTGCCCAAATTTTATTAAAGAAGGTGGGGATAGTTATTAATAAAGGCGGGTTTAAAGTTATTAAAACAGTCGTTGAAAGGTGTGGCTTATTTTTAATAACTAGTTTTGCGTGGGTTTTATAATTTTAATAAAAGGTGGGGCTTTTAAGGAAATTTCTATAAAACTGCTTTTTGCTCCATGAAAAGTCAATAAGAAGTTTACCAAAAATCATTTACTTTTTCAAGGAGTCTAAGCAGCTAATAGAAACAGTAAGCTGACCATATTCTTGTATATTACTAGTATATAAAATTTATTTTCTCTCTCTCTCTCTATCCTTTCTTGTCACAGATAAGCGGTAGAATGTCATCTGAATATCGAGTTGGTTCATCAACTGGCCACGTATTTAAACCTTCACTGCAAGACATCTCTTTAAAGAGGTACAAATATTAATAAAAATTGACATGTTGCATGTACATATACTGCTAATTAATGCAATAATAATAATTATTAATTATTAATGAATAACCCTATTACAATACTCACTATCTTATAAAATGCAGTGTTGTTATTTTTATGCTCCAAATAGACAGAAATACCGTGTACATGCAGTTCCTTGCTTTCATGTGATAGTGCTATTCCTGTTATTTTGTTATTAATAATTGTGTATGTATTAGTTA
Source organism: Amphimedon queenslandica (assembly GCF_000090795.2). Taxonomy (NCBI): domain Eukaryota; kingdom Metazoa; phylum Porifera; class Demospongiae; order Haplosclerida; family Niphatidae; genus Amphimedon; species Amphimedon queenslandica. The sequence goes on along the minus strand of NW_003550728.1, from coordinate 1,169 downwards.
ACCTCTTAGTCCCTTTGATGTATCAATTTACTACAAAATACAGTACAGTGTACATACACACACACACACACATACAGCTGCTAGCGTACAGCTGTCAGTGTAACATGATGATCCTATTGTGATGACTATAGTCCACTACTAGCAGGAAACATGTTGCTAATAATAATTATTGTAATTACTGTTAGATATGTAGAGGGAATTGAGGAGACTTCGAGTCTCTTTTATTTTGTTTTTTGATCTCCTGAAATATCCTATTTTTAGCTAGATTGGTCTTTGTAAATTTATTGTGATAAATGGAGTTCAGTAATTGTACATACATGTACATGTACATGTACTTGTAGCTGTTACTCCTGGAACATTTTGTAGTGTCTCAGTAGCTCATTAACAAGTCGGTTTGTTAATGTGAAGACTCAATGGTATCATGAAAAGGATACCTTTTAAGAGAGTGAAGTACGTGTACTGTACTACAGGTGGATAGGATCAATTTGGCAATCGGAGGTTCACTTGAACTTGTTTCACAGTCACTATAAAGCCTCCAATGATAATGATAATGTTGATATGGCCTGAGTGTTCATGCATACTTGTGTTAATGTCCATTAAGTATGGTATGTGTATTAGTGCATTAATGTTCCTATTGTTTTTATGAATATCTGATGTAATGGTAATGGGATGTTACACTATAGACTGACCTTACATTTTTAAGGGCAGAGTGTATATCTCTATGGAGAACTCCTTCTCCTCCTCCTACTACTACTTTTTGTGTAGGAGATTAATAAATAATAAATAAATAAGTAATAAATGTAATAATAATTAAGAGCATACCTGTACATGGTACTCCTAAATAAAAGTCTATTCTTTTTAATACTAATTTAATAAATAATGTTATAATATTTTATTTATTAAAGCCATTTACATGTAGTGCTATTAGTACAATATTTACCATCTACAGCTCTTGACATATTGAAAATAAACTTGTACTTCTATCTGTCACTGATAATGTTGTAATGTGTTGTATAATTGATGTCACATGTGTTTCATGTGTCAGGATACTAACAGGATACTCAGCCAGCAGTATGTGCATACACTGCTTCTTGTTCATGCTCTTTTTGGTGTAGGCCAGTTCCTTTTTAGATTCAGTGACATGTAATTGATATCTCCTGCCTTAGTGA
>NW_003550727.1:0-3036 GCF_000090795.2 Amphimedon queenslandica | reverse complement strand
ATGACATGTGCAAGGCTATACTCAAGCAACTTCTTCTATTCAGTACAACAATTAAAAAAAAAAACAAAAATTTTGAAATAAACAGGCATTATAAAAAAATTACACAAACAATGTATTTAAGTCAAATCCAAAGCACACAAGAAATAATAAATTATTTGAAGTAGTAGTTAGCAGGATCAATCTGTGGCACTCTCTATAATAGTATCATAAAATGTCAGTTACTAATGAAATTAGTTTAACTTACGTTCCAATTCATTCACTATGCCAGTGATTTGTTTCTCTCCAACATCTTTCAATGCTGAGCACACTTCTTTTAGATATGCCTCAGGATTAGTGTGAGTATTAAGTCTACTCTGTATTGCATTTACTAGCTTGGGAGCTTTTTTTGAATCAATATCACGACCATTAATCATTTCATCATGTAGCTCCTGTGTTATCAGACCCTCAGCATTAAGATTCATTGACACTGTAGTCAGGCAAGATGATATGGACCTTCCAAGTCTAGCAGAAATCCTTCTAAATTGTCCTGCAGCACCTAAATTGTATGAAATTAAAGTATGCTGTTTAATATTGATTTATTTACTTAATCCAGCAGTGTGTTGCTCTTTGCATTTTTTAGAAGGTGGATCTTCTGATGATGCTTCAGCTCCTAAGAAATAAACATAAACACAACATGAATAGTAATAATGGAAGTGATTTAAAATTCGAAATTATATCATTTGCTTCATTATGTGTATTACTAACCTGGACTAGACAAAAGAGAATCACTAAAAAACCAGCATTTATAGCTATCATCACTCTCCAGTACTTTACATTGTGTTTCACAATGAGTGCAATGAGAATACCAGGTAGAAGATTTATCATCTTGCCGTACAATGCAGTAGCGTTCCTTTTGGGGGCATTTGAATGCAAAGATATGATCATCATCAACATTAAGATCTTTTCTGCTTTTTGTGATAGCGTCTGTGACTAATTCACGAATTCTTTGACAAGAGTTTTTGCAGTCACCACGAAAATGTATTTCGATATGTGTATAACGATTTATGATGTGTATAAAGTGATTATTGTAAACACGAAGTGACATGGCATCATGATATCTGTAGAATTTATTGTCTAAATCAGGATCAGGACTGAAGTCTACTTTACCCTTTTGTTCTAAAAGATGTACAATGGTTAAAGGAAATAATCCTTGAGGGATGGCTAGAGTTGTTGTGCCATTGTTGTTAATCTCCCATGCTATGAGAAGTGGTTGTATTTCTGTTGGGGCAGGATTGAGCTTGTCATAAGATGGTAATGCACACGGAAAAAAGTAATCTCCTTCTTTTCTGTTTTCAACTTTAGCAATGATGTGGAGGTGTATTAGAAGCTTGATCATGTGAGATGATTTCAAATTCTTATCAAAAATTTTTAACTTTATACCAATTTTTTTAAAAACATCTTCTTTAAAAAGGCCAAATTTTATGAGATTATATGTTTCATCTCTTGAAGGAGGTGGCTCTGCAAGCAAATCTAATTTATCATGGTCAACATATGTGATAGCTATTAGATGTGAAAAGACATCAAGAATTGGCTTAGGATCAACAAATATTATATTTGGTAGAACCTTACGATAATAAAGAATGATAGTAACATCATGTAGATATTGCAGAGCATCATCAATATCTGATTCATCATCAAGTCGAAGAGACTTACCAATCTTAACTGCTTCTTCTTTTGTAAGAAAACTGCGTTCCTTCTTCTTAGCTTCCCTCTGTAATGAAATCTCAAAAGTAAGCAATCGAATTGGTAACTCAATCGTCATTTCAACTCCAAAATTTGAAATTGCTTTACAAAGACTTACACTAGCTTTTTCTCTTTCCTTAGACCCAGCAGGGAGCAACGTATTAACTGGAAATATAACTAAACCTTGACGCTCATTAAGCATAATGACTTTTCTATTATCTTTATATTCTTTTAGCAGCAGTATATTCATTTCATTCAGCTCACCTAGCTTATCTCTCTTTTCCAACTCATCTTTACGTGTACCAAGTATAAGATAATGCGAGTGCTTGGGCATGTCAGAGACATAAGGAATTTTGATGGAATTCAGCATAGCTTCGGAGCTAATTGTTGATTGGATTATACCACAATTTGAATATTTCAATTCTGTATTAATAGGAGACGTATGTTGACTAATATGATATTGAAACCGGCACTTCTCATCAAGGCCTTTGGTAAGATCAATAGTGATGATATTCAGTGCAGCTGCTCTTGTAAAAAGAGGTAGCAACTCTCGATATGCTGGTTGACCACCGGAATCAATAAAATAAACCCAATTTGTACTTAATTTTTTAACATTTTCAGTTCTATGAACACTTATAACTTCTTTCATAACTTCTGTTTCAGCTGGTTTAATCTCAGTTTGTTTTTTCTCAATTTCAGCTGATTCCTTTTCAATTGGTTTATTGTCAGTTGGTTCATTATCAGTTTCATCTTTGTCTGATTCTGAACCATCATCATCTATATCCAGTGATGCTTTATCTGATTTTTTCTCACGCTTTGTTTCATCTGGTGCCTCCTTTAAATGAGATGCTAACTGCTTATATAAATCTTTAAGCTCAACTCTCTCCCACTTATTTTTACCGTCAATCGATATTCTTGTTGCTCGAATAGCAGGACAAGCTATCGGTGTACTATCTGTGCAAGATGGTGGTGGCTCATTAAGTAGGAGGTGCTGCGAACACGTTTTACCAGCTCCAGGTGCACCATGCATATTGATACGAGTGACTTTCAGCTCAACTTTTCCTTCTTTTAGCCATTTTTCTATTTTTTCTAAAAATAAAAAAATGGCATTAACAAACATCATTTTACTTAATAGTTAAAGCACTACTAGTGCCCTAGTCCACTATACATGATGTCAATGATTATAATGCTTTCATACATTGTGTACAACCTCACCCTTACTCTGTGGACCCATGAAGCACATACAAATATTACATCTACACAATCTACACTCCCACTATACTTGTCAATTGTGATAGTACATACTGTACACCT
>NW_003550726.1:0-3037 GCF_000090795.2 Amphimedon queenslandica | reverse complement strand
TCAAGTGAGAGACTGAGAGAAGGTCTGGAGACAAAGACTACTACAGTTGGTGATGATCGTAAAAAGAGAGCTTCTACTTCAGATTGGGACTCAAGATCTAATTCTAACTATAATCTGGTACAGTCAAGGTCTGGGAGACGTCAAGATGTTTCTACATATCCTTATCACAGAGGATATTTGTGGGCCACAGAGATTGGATATTCTAAATTACATGCTGACATAGCAGCAGGAGGGTTTGGAGGTGTTGGTATTCCTGGTATCAAACTGTATGCACGAGCAAGGTTTGATCTTGTGGTCTGGAAAAAAACTTACACTGCACTTGATGCAATGTTCTCATATGTGAGAGACTTCCCAGACCAAAACTCTGTTAGCACTTTAACATACAAGCGCTACATTAAGATAGTTGGTTCCACGCTCTTAAATAAAATGAGCAAAACTACAAGCACATACAAGTACACTCGCTCGTGGCAAAAGACAGTTACTGTTTTCCAAGCAAAGTATAGCTTCTTTATTTATGTAGGTACTCTGGATCTCACTCTCAGTGGCCAAATATCTGGACAAATGAATTTCAATGCATTCATTGGACGTTTGGATAATGATGTTAATATGAAGGCATCAGCTAAGCTTGAGACAGTACCTACTCTAACTGTTAAAGGAGAGGCTACTGCTAGAGTATTGGTGAGAGTCAAAATATGAGAGAAGAGTGAAAAGAAAGCTGGGGTGTCAGAGATATTTATTATTTGATTTTCTTTTTCTAATAGATTAACTACAAATTAGGTATTGAAGTCTGTGCCTTCATATCCTATACCATAAACCCAGAAGCATCAACCTCACTGTGTGGCTCATCATCACAGGATGCTAATGCATGCTTTGAAGTTTATGGTATAACTCAAGGAAATATTAGTGTTTATGCATACTGGCAGTCTAGGAAAATCCGGTGTAGACGGTTCAAGTGCAAGGTGATTTTAACAGTAATAATCCAGTAATGATAAAATTATTTTCTTTTTTCTCTCTCTCTTTGTCTCATCCATTCACTCTTGTCACAAATATACAGAAATCTTGGGGAGGAAAGAAAAAATTTAGCAAACTATCACATACTTGGAGCCTAGCAAATAGAAGAGAGAAATTGTTTGGTCTGTGTTATGCTTGTAATTGTACTGGAAGCCACCCCCTCAATGTCCTTTGCAAGGGTAGCCGGTATGGAGCCTCACAATGTTCCTGTTTAGAAACATGTGTATCAAAATGATATTCTTCAATCATCATTGAAAGCTGATGTGTGATCATTTTTAATGGACTCCTCTTTTTTGTAGTTGAGTTTAAGCTTTTTATTAGTGTAGCATAGTTATAAGCATTTTCTTTTTTGTAAACAATGAATCATAAAGATATCCAAGTAGATCACCAGCAATGATATACGCACACATCACTGCACAAAGACCCTGCATGCATTAAAAATGGCTGAAAGAGAAGTTTCCATAGGAATTTAATGGTCAATGTTGCAGTGTCTATACACACATGTATTTTTACTTAATTTAAATTTACTCTCCTTGGGAAATAGCATCACCTCCTTTAAAGGATGGATTGCTGATAATAATAAGATAATGAGAGATGAGAGTGTGTCAGTGCATGTACATATATAAGTCTTAGTGAGGTGAAGTATATACAATAAACCTATCCTACATTGTACATATACATTAACAACTTGATGTACGATGCCTATTTTAGCAAAACATCAGTTATATGGATGCAGGACAGCATTATTCATCCTGCTTGACATGTTAGTTTGGCCATGAGTTTATTTAGCCTTTAAGCAACAATTTACAAAATGTATTTTATCACAAAATGTTTATTAAAGTCATGTTATTGGATTTGTTTTGTTGAAACAAACACCGTTAATGGTAATTTAAGACAAGTTATCTTTTTAAGACAACACTCAAGTTTTTATTAAAAGGATTATATGGGTGCTTGACTATGTGTGCTGCTTACACAAGTGTCAAGGTACATGCACACTAAAAATGAAATTGAGCGCAATCTTTTACAAAATCATGTGGCATAACAAGATGCATGCATGCAGGCATGGGGCAACATGCAGATTAGTATAAATATGAGGTAGCTAGTGTATAGTTTTGTCACAGAGTCTTGCAAGCTTTAGCATGAAAGACTTTGTGTTACTAGCTCTTGCTCTCTCATTCTCCCTATCCTGTGGAGTTACCTATGGAAAATATGTGAAAGTGTCTAATTGTAAAGTAAATATACTAGATGCATTGTGTCATGTTTTCTTTCTCTTGCACAAAATGTTTCTGAGAGTTGCTTGTATCGTTATCATGCTAGAATGGAGTTAGGCAAAGGAGAACAAGTCTCTATATCTGCAAAAGTGGATATCTCTTGTGAATCAGGTCAGCCACGTTAGCACTGTAGTATGCAGGTATTTTTAACCTTCATTCATTAAGAATTTAAATTTATATTTTATTCATATTCCATTTATCTCTTGCAGTTGGTACATTTAAAAATGAACTATCGATTCGTTCTTGCATGCAAGTCAGAGACAGTGTCATCACAAAAACCAGTGAAGACAGCAATAAGTAAGACAGGGAGACAAGGAAAATTCATCAAGTGTAGTCTATTGCTATTTGAAATTTTTTATTTGTGTCACTAAATGTAGACACAGACTAATGCAATTTTTTCATTGTATACTGTAGTGATCCAGTTCTAGTGGAAAACTTGGATAAATGGTTCTGCTTTGCTCAAAGTACATCAAGTGGTAAAGTATTGGGTGTGTTTTATGGTAAAGGAGAGGAGGAATGGGTGGTCAACTTTAAGAAAAGTATTGCAACTATGAGGGAACAGCAGTTATTAATGAAACTGATTCACAATCAAAGCACACCTCACATTACAAGTTAGTATAATGTAGTATTATCAAGCATAATGTTTGCTTATTGTCTCAGATTCTTTGAAGAAGGAAATAAGCGGCAGATTCAAGAAAGAAGGGTTGACACTAAGGATGTCAAAGTCTTTGCTGGAAATTCTGCAGGCTCATCAG
>NW_003550725.1:0-3037 GCF_000090795.2 Amphimedon queenslandica | reverse complement strand
ATGCAGTATATCCAGGTAGATATGATGATGAATCATATGGTAGTGTTATTGATTCTAGTCACACTGATATCAATTCTTATTATGTTGATGGTGTTAGTATCACTCGTGGGTCTCCTCGTCAACATGTCTGGACACTAATAGCTGGACTGAATGAAGCTAGTAATTATACTCATAGTAATGATGGTCGTTACAATTGTCCTTGCTCTCAAGGTAGTCCTCAAAACTCGACTCTTCAGTCTTTCATTGGTAATGACTACTTCTGTGAATCTGGTAATCCTGCTACTGATGGTACGTTTCAAGCCATTCTCTATACATCTGATCCATTGTGGGATGGTAAAGGATGTGGTAGTCTTGAAAGAGTTTGTTGTACATCTCGTCCTAGTCTTCCGTGGTTCAATAAGGTACTAAACGCTACCACTACTGACTATCTTGAGCTGAGAGTTTGTGCAGATTTTGGTGATGATGTTCCTGTTAGCTTTTATGAGTTGTATGTGAAATGATGAGAAAAGCTAATGAACAGTTTATTTTTTGTAGTTAGTACAACAGTAGATTATTTCAATTGATTATCATTAGTTAATTGTCTTCATACAGACACATATTGATCTTTACCTTTTGTAGAAGATATGTATATTGAGTTTTTTTAATTAATGCATTATTTTTTGCAGTGACAATAGCATCAGCCTAGGCTGTTACTTATTAATTAGCATATCAGCAACAGGGTTTTACCTTTACAGGATCTTTATAAAAATGGCCATAACTCCACAACTTTGTGTTATAATCAGCTCAAACTTTGTACATAGCATAAGGACATTGAAATGTATCAGGAAATGTAATAAAAATTGGTTGTGGTTTTTTAGTCATTTTTGGAAAGAAAGCATAGGCTTTATTTAGTATAGTGTATTTTTTAAAAATTGGCCATAACTCCAGTATTTCTGTTTGGAATTGGTTCTATTTGAGATTTAGAGTCTTCTTTTAATAAAAGCTCTTTTACATAATGGTGGAATTACTTTCATGTTCCTGCATTGAGACCAGAAGTGCTATAGATACTAATGGAGTAGCATCAGGCCTACACTGTGTGGAGAAATGCTGAGAGTTGAACTAAGAGCCTTTTTGGGCTATCAAAGAATATCAGTACATGGAATGTTTCTAAATGGGCATTTTTTATGACCTGGGGGCGTGGCCCCCAGGTCGTCCTATAATTGATTTCACCCACGTGCAATATATATTTGATTGTTTTTCAACACTTACATTTCTTCTATACATGTTGTATTTGAGAAATAACAAACCTTAGCAACCACCCGCTCACACTATGTAAGTGGGTGTGGTCACGGCAAGCAAAATGGCGGTTTGCACATGTGACAAAGTTATGAGCTTTCTAACAGCAAGAGAGCATAGAGATACTGTCTAAAGTCTTTTCTGGAAGCATTAGAAGCTAGAGAGAACCTTCATAAGTCTTGATAAGAACCCAGTTGTACTTGCAAGGTGGTGAAAACAATTATAGGAATATTTTTACACTGTTACGCTTGTTTTAGATAACCATGACTTAATTTTTGCCATAATCAGCTTAAACATTCAACATGGCATAAAGACATTATAATCAAGAAATGTAGTATAAATTAAAACTTGATTTGAGAGCCAATTTTTAATAATAGGTTGGGCTATAATAAATGTCTCTTCTGTATCCATAGTGTGATAGTGGGTAGTTCTTAATCTTTTTATTGCGATTTGCCTACTATTAGCAGTTATACCTTCTCTTATCTTATAGTATGAAAGTCTCGTTCTGAGTTTTGATTGTGTTTAACGTTATTATTGTGAAGTCTTTCTTGACACTTGATCTTAAAGTCCACATCATTTATTTGAGATTCTGACCATTTCATTAACTTTATGTTGTTGACAATTTTTCTCGGAAAGTTTTGATTTCACGATAGTAGTGAACACAATGACAATGAATGTCTCTAAGTCTATCTTTAAATAATGAAAATAAAAACCAAGAGCTATAGGATTTACATTTAGTTAGTTCCTGGATCAGGATTAATTGAGTTCTGACTTATGCAACATTTTATAGAACTGCGCTATTTGCCCAACCCCTTCCTAGAACTTGTTTGTGAATTATCATCTTCATTGACAAACTGAATTATTTCTAAGTTTTTGTTTTAATGTTCAAAGTCATTTTAGATAGTGAAGCCTCATTTGCTTTATATTTGCAGACAATAATACTCTATTATTATCAGTTCAAAATGCAAACCGTATTTAATAGCTTTTCAGCCACCTGCCCTACAGCATACATCATGTTAGCTAACAATTGTGCCAGAAAATGTTTTTTGTTTGATTGCACCAACATAGCCATATAGAGTAGAGTCACCTACCTGTACCTTCATTGGCTTATCTTGATCTTCTCACTGTTCCTTTGAAAATTACAAGTCCAAAACTTAAATATCACTTCATTGCTCAAAAGTCGGTTTGGAGCTTTGATGTACAGTATAGTATTGCTCTTGTGATATTTATCTTCTTGGACTGTATTTATAAGATTAGGATCACTATCTTGGGATGACTCATTCACTAGATGAATTCACTTCTTTCTCAAAAACTTCCGAAGTGGCACATGCTCTGTCTATTGAGCATGCGCAATAAAACACATAATTGTAATGAATAATTCATAAACATGACATACTCCCCCACGTTGACTGTGGGTACAGTCAAAATAACAATACATTATCAATAATGATGAAACTACTAACAACTATTAACGTGTATACACTAATAAAACCAAGTAATACAATAGTTACATTGTCGAAATAATTAACAGATTGTTTACCAAGCTTATCTATTGTAGCCTTTGGGCTACAATTCTGTCTCTCGCTCTTTGTGCTGCCTTTCTTTGCGTCCTTCTTCTAGTCTTTGATTGTGGAACCTTCTTTGTGCCACCATCATTACCTCCAGTGCTAACCTCTCCAACGGTGTCTCCAGCAATAGTATCTCTAACGGAATCTCCAGCAATAGTGTCTCCAACAATGTCTCCAGCAATAGTGTCTCCTAC
>NW_003550724.1:0-3038 GCF_000090795.2 Amphimedon queenslandica | reverse complement strand
CATTTTAAAAAATAAAATTAAAATAAATACAAAATTTAACTATTAATATAATAACTAGCTCTCTCACCCTCCATCGGCCATTACTGTATGAGTTCCGATTATCACCTGTGATGGGTGTGGTCAATGGTGTAATGAACCACGCCCACAAAACATACCTTATTAACTCTTGACATTAGAGCAAAAACTGCCGAGTCGGTGATTACGGTCGTTTCGATTTTTGCTTCAGCTAAATTACGAGCTAGTTTTTGACCCTGTGGTATAGTAGGCGTGGTCAATGGGTGTGCTTAAACATTACTTGATAAGAGGGTGATGATTCCGCTACAATCACTTGAAATTTTCTCTTTCTAGCAGCACCTAAAATAAAAATCAGAATCAGCTCAAAAATTTTAAAATACATACTAAGATACATGGAGCATATCTGTATCAAAGAATGTTACAAAATAAAGGACTATTTCTTGGGCCTTGGGTATTTTTCAAAATTTTGGCATTTTCTTAAAATGGCCATAACTCGAAAAATATTTGTCGGAATCAGATCAAACTTTCTATATAGTGTAAGGACATCAATATGTATCTGAAAATGTAATAAAAATTTGGGGTGATTTCGGGGTCATTTTTTGGAAAAAACCATGGGCTATAGCCTTGGGTATTTTTCAGAATTTTGACGTTTTCTTAAAATGGCCGTAACTTGAAAAATATTTGTCGGAACCAGCTCAAACTTCTACACAACATAAGTACATTAATATGTATCAGAAAATGTAATAAAAATTTGGGGTGATTTCGGAGCCAATTTTTGGAAAAAACCATGGGCTATAGCCTTGGGTATTTTTCAAAATTTTGGCATTTTCTTAAAACGACCGTAACTTGAAAAATATTTGTCGGAATCAGCTCAAACTTGCTACTCAGCAAAAGAACATCAATATGCATCAGAAAATGTAATAAAAATTTGGAGTGATTTCGGAGCCATTTTTTGGAAAAAACCATGGGCTATAGTACAGTCTATTCTTCAGAAATCAGCCAATTTTTTAAAATGGCCATAACTCAAAAAAACTTCATTAGTACTTAGCCCAAAAACTTTCTACATGTACATGTAGCTGAATATAATACAATATTACCTTTAAGAAAAGCTTCTACTGTTTTAGAATGACCTGATGTCATAATGACCTCATTGGAATGAATGTGGTCCAATGCTTGTGCTGCAATATTGGATGCACTGAAAGAGGGAGGGGCTTAAAACAATGAATAATTAATTAATTACCTTTCTTCCATTTCTCCTAATAATTCGTGTATGGCTTCAATAACAGCACCCTAATTAATTATTCATTATTATTAATGACTCCGCCCACTATTACTTTTAAATTAGGTACAGGCTTTGACAGATCATCATAATCTTCACCTCCTTTTAGCATAGTCTGTATTTCTAATTAAAGAGCACCAGATAACCACATCCACTTACATGTAACGAATCCTTGAGGTCCATGCTCTCAGAATCGGATCCTCTCAGACACCTACGAGTTGCTATGGTAACGAGACATAATTAAAATACGAGTACCTTACAAGTTCTTCACGAATAATTTTAAGAACTAAAAATTAATTTTTAAAAAATAATAAAAATATTAATAATTATTAGTATTATACCTCTTCTGACCATATTGCATACTACATTTTCTTAAAAAATTAATTAGAAAATTATACAATTAAATATTAATTCCTCTTACCCCCAGCTTGAGCTGTAATGATTCTCTTCCCGTCCTCCCTCACCCTCTCCATTAGTTCCCTATAAACAATAAACCACGCCCACAAGTATAATACATCTACCTAGGATTGGCCCATTTTGATTTTGATATTATATCTCTTAGTAGTAGGACCGTTTTCTGAGCTAAATCGTAAGTACTCGTGAATCTAAAAATAATAGTTAATAGTACAGGAGGTATTAGTGGAGCCATTACTTCTTTTGAATTAAATATGTTAAAAAGATTTGGACTTTTTGTTCCACTTCTTCGGACGCCATTTTGTATTGTTTAATTAGAGAAAGTAAAACTTTCGCCTCAATTTTGAAAACTAATACGGTACTTTATTCAACGCCCACTCATAGAAATTAATCATTGAGAAAAGTGCATAAAAATTAATAAAAAATTAATATTAAGTAATATATTGCCCCAGGTACAAAAATAAATAATATAAAACCTTCCTCCACTCTTTCTCAATCTCTATATTCATCGTATAACACTCCACAGTTCAGTAATGAAATCAGGAGGAAATTGGAAGTGACCAAGTGAACTTGAAGATGCGACAGTTTCAATAAACTCATCAACACTGCTCTTATCCCGAGCTAAATCAACAATAACATGAGCTACAGAAACAAAGAGAAGAGATAAAAATGCTTTTGCAAAAATCATAAGAACTAAAAATACAATTCTAGATTGACCGGTATTCAAAACTAGTCAAACAGGCTTACCTAACTGGTTGTCTCTGATTCCCATGAAACTCTCCAGTAGATCATCCACTCTCTCTACAGTTTGCTTAGTCCATGAAGTCATCTATTAATAAGATCATGCGATCATGTGACAATTATGTGATGATCATGTGATACTTACTGCTTCTTCTATCAATGCTTGTCCGTCCGACTTGAGTCTGAGGGTTGGTGGTCTCTCAGTGTTAGAGGAGGAGAGAGAGGCAGTGTCAGAGACAGAGGAAGAAGGATCATCTAATAGTTTTGAAACCGGCTTTAGGTTAGACTGGCCTAATCCTCTTGGAGCAACAGCTGAAAAAGAAAAAAGATGACAAAATTAAAATGCACATTAAAATTGTTGAAAAAAGAGAACAAAACAAAAATAATGCTATCACTAAAATACATAATAAAGTACATGTATATGTATTACATTTATTGCATACCAAATGCTTTTCTTGGTTCAACCAGTGTCATATCGAAACTATAGTATCTCGGGAGTTCTTTTAACAATCTTGCAACCTCGTAGTGTCTGACTCCAATGAGACTCCGCCCATCAATAGATACAATCATATCCCCAACGGCAACATCA
>NW_003550723.1:0-3038 GCF_000090795.2 Amphimedon queenslandica | reverse complement strand
TTTAGGTGGTCAATGTTCACGCCTTCAACTACCACTCAAGCTGGCATGGGCAGTGACGATCCACAAGTCTCAGGGACTCACTTTGGATAAAGTAGTCATAGATGTAGGGAAGGAGTTTTCTTGTGGATTGACATTTGTTGCTTGCTCCAGAGTAATGAAGTTGAAGGATATTCTGTTCATGCCACAATTTCCTCTCCAACGACTAACTAGCATTGCTAATAGTAAACGTCTTCAGGAGAGGAAAGAAGATCAACGACTATTTTCTCTTCAAGGACCAACAACAGTGCTATCTTATCAAGACACATCAGTATGCACCAATGAAGTTGCATCATACATGGAATGGATTACATCTCCATCCACTTTAACATCAACATCATAGTCACAATTGAAGATGTAGATTGAATGGATATCATATTTCTCAAAGATAAGTCACATTATTTTACTCACATAATCACTATTTAATATTTGGAAGCTTCTTAGTATTTCAACATGCAGAATTAGCAATTAAAGTTGATACCTTTGCCTTTGATCATTATTATTTGTGATTGCTGGAAATTAGTTGTTATAATATTATTATTTTGTTAATTTTATTTATTTATTATTATTATTAAATAGTGTTTCATTATTATTATACTTATAAATCAGTAAGGGATTTAGTATAGGATACAGTGAAAGAATATTATTATTAAAGCACAAAATAACAGATAAAATTTAAAATCATACAACATCATCATCATTATTATTATTATTATTATTATTACCAATAGTTAACCAACAGCTTGCAAAACAAAATACAAAAAAATTATTATTATTATTATTACCTGTTTGTTATTACATAATATTTTCTTCATTGTATAGTAACCAATACATGGAAACAAGATGACGATCCTAGCTGGCACTAGAGGTTAATGGGAAGCACACAGTCTTACACAGTGATTCACTATACTCTATGGGAGGATATATGCAAGGGAATCTTTCACTATTGGCCATACACGCTGTGGGTGGTGGCCATTAGATAAGGAATCTCACAATACTGTCTATTGGCCATACACGCTGTGGGTGGTGGCCATTAGATAAGGAATCTCACAATACTGTCTATTGGCCATACACGCTGTGGGTGGTGGCCATTAGATAAGGAATCTCACAATAATGTCTATTGGCCATACACGCTGTGGGTGGTGGCCATGATTGGATTTAGATGTGGGAAATTTTCCATACATTCATTTACACATAGGACAAGACAGGAAAACCTCTTACACTCAAAGGAAATAATGATGACTTATCACTGTGACTGTGCTCTAGTGCCAGTACAACATTTTAAGCCTTTTAAAAGGTATAATAATATTGTCTATTGTACTCACATAATTTTTTGTCCCCTTTAGGCCCCACGGGTGGTAGGGTGGGGGGCCAGCAAAGCAGTGACACATTTTCGCGAAGGTGCTGGCTATCACCATTTTTGGTGCAAGATCACTGCAATCAAAGGATTATCATCTTAATTAACTCATTTTTGTATTTTGCTTTTATAATAATTGAATCATTATGATCATTTTTAAAATTATAAGGTGGTTAATTGCTCACACATTGACATTTGCATGCATGTATATCAATTCTAGTTCATTTATCAGTTAGCTCCATTGTTGCTTTGTATTGCTAAATCAGCATTCTGAGCATTGTATCTTGCCCTTATGCGTAACCTTTCCTCTTCTTCTATTCTTACTCTTCTCTTTATGGCTTCCTCTTCCTCCTGTCTTTTTATTTCATCTTGTTCCTTCTTCATTCTTTTCTCTTCATTACTTTCTAGACTTTCTATTTTTCTTTTTAAACTTCCCTTCTCCTTTTCCAAACGACTGCAGTATCTCTCCCTGTTGTTATACATCCTTTTCCACTTAACCAATTCTTCATTTTTTCTTCTGATCTCTCCACGTAGTTCTGTGAGTTCTTCTTTCGCAGTTTTATCTAATGTAGTAACTATGACAGCAAATGACTTCACTGACTGAAAAATAAATCTTACTATCAGGAGCATTTGACTCTTTTGAGGTATTCGTTGTGGGAGTGTTGGAGATGGCTGGACTTGAAGCTTTCTGTGGCGTAGATCTAACTGCCCCCATTTCCTCTTCTCTTTCAAAGTTCTTTTCGGAGTTCTAAGTCTTCTTCACGCAATTATCAATAAAATTATAAAAAGTAATAAATAGTAATAATTAAAAATTATAAAAAGTAATTAATTAGAAAAGGTACTAAAAATAGAAAGAGACCTTAAGTAGGGTATAGGCTAAAGTCTATTTTTAGTCACAAACCACTCCCCATCCAATGCCTAGTTCCACGTTGCGCATGCGCAATTCGTTCACTCTGATCACTAATACGTGGCTCTCCATGGTATGGTGAATGTCTTGAGTCGTGAGATCTACTACAATCCTTTCTAAGGCTGTCTCCTAACTCTTCTCTATATTTACTTTACGTTCTTTTTTGACATTATGTCACAGTCAACTCCTTTGAAACGCTCGATGGCGGAGGAATATGATGTCAATGATATACAACTCAGTGAAAACGCCACAGTTCACGGTCTGATAACAGAACTGTCCCCAGTTAGAGTCAGTAAGAACAGAGAAAATTGTCGTTATTTTAGTGGCAAAATGACAGATGGAATCAAAGCAGCACGCTTCATTTCCTTTGAACCCTCACTGAGACCAACCTTTGCTAAGTTTAAGGAAGATGATTGCCCTGTTGCTGTAGCTGGATGCCATATTCAAGAGAATAAGTTTGATTCTACCTTAGAAATCAAGACTGGAAAGCATACGGTTATCTCTCAATCACCCAAGAAATTTAAAGTTGACACTAGTGCTCAAGCAGAAGACAACAGCAGCATAATTACTACAGATCAAATAATTACAATTGGCGTAAACCAACAAATTACAATAGTTGGAAAGATAGTTAATGCTGGTGCTACTGTTGATATAACTACAAAAAATGGCAAGAAACTGAAGAAGCAAGATTGTATTTTACACGATACTAATGGGAGCTGCAGGATAGTTTTGTGGGAG
>NW_003550722.1:0-3038 GCF_000090795.2 Amphimedon queenslandica | reverse complement strand
CTCGATCTTGCTGTATCTGCTCCTTCTCTTTTATTTCTCTTTGAAGCTGTTCTTCATAAAATTCTCTCTCTCTTTCTTGTAGGTGCCCTCTGAGTAATTGAACCTCTTTGCTTAATCCTAAATTCTCCCAATCACTCAGTATCCTTCTTCTTAGTTGATCTTGATACTGGTCCAGAGGTATTACACTAGTAGACCAATCATTATCACTAGTATATCCTATACAGTAACAAAATAGTCGAGAATAAGAAATACACAAATTAATTACACATAGTTACTATGGTAACCTTATTATTGATGGATTCATGTTTAATCATTGTATGTGTGACCTCTGTCAGTTTACACAGTTAACCACATGAACATATTATTGTATATAAATACACTCATAATAATATTTCATTCACTCTAGCTCCTATTACTATCAGTGTTTCTGTATCTGCAGTCATTATATTTCACTATTGTACATAGCAGGAATGAATTGGTAATAATTAGTATCATAGGTATACGTCAAATGCTCTCATTAAATATTCATCATAAGAATTACTTACTTTATTCTAATATTATCATTACTAATTATCATTACATATTCAATACACATTGTGTCTACTACTGTCTACATGTACTTACTGAGTTCAATAACTGCAGTATCAGTGTATTCTGTCAATCCTCCAAACTCAATTATCCAGTTAGTAATTGGGGTCACACTCCACACTGAGAGAGAATGACCCCATCTCTTAGTGACATTGACTGGTAGATTAATCTATAAATTAAAATTATAATAATTAATTTGTGTATGACGTATTAATTGATTTGATATCTGGTTAATAAACACAATAACTAACTCACAGTTTTATAGTCTGCACAGTGTGTTTTATGTAACACAAAGATCACATAATAAAATTAATAATACACAATATATTAATAGACAAGTATACACAACTGAGTCTGTTATTATATCATGCGAGTCCTCAATTAAGAACTTACTAAGTGTCTGCATTTACACACATACACATACACATACTAATGACACACTAACACACATACATCTACATCTATACATGCATACACATATAAAGCTACATGTAAAGCATGCATAATTGCTCACACACATACACACACATGTACATGTTACATGTACACATAATGTATGTGTTAGTACACACATACACATATTAAAACATATGCACACAAATACACAAATACATGTAAGTACATACACAATCTACACAATGTATATAAAATACAATTTATTTTAATTCCAGCATTGACACTCTATCAATTGTGAATCCATCTTTACACACACACACACAGACACATGTATATTCACACATATTTAGGTAAAGAAACAAACACAAAACACAAAAAGACACAAACACATATTCACACTAAAAACAGACACACACACACACTGAATACCAGCATTATTCATCAGTAGTTTTCACTCAGTATCATAATATGTACATGTACATTACAAACTCATGAGTTACAAATTTAGTTAATCACTTTATGCTTCATTATCAAGCATCATAATATAATACTTACCAGTTCTTTCCATTTTCTTTTGTTAATGTCCAGTAACCATACATCATAGGCAGGTGATCCACCCACCACAAGTAAGTGTGGTCCTGAACTAGTGGTAATCAGTACACTGCAATGACCCTGTCTTCCCTTAGGCCATTGTACTGATCCTCCAGGATTAGGTACATCTAATATATCCTGAGATAATAATAATATAATCAATGTAAGAAAATGATTAATGAATATAAATTACTGTAGACTGGGTTAAAATGAAAACCCTATAATTTGCGATACTCTACAATCAAAACCCATCCTACAGTATTAACTCACCACTGATGTCTTAGTGAAACTTATCATATACAGTTTATTACCACGAAGTTCATTATCAGTAGAGCCTCCGAACATTACCGCAGTGTTATTAGTAACTGGTGTTAGAGTGAAGTCCTCAATAGGAGGTGGTCTGTCTCCAGTAACAACAGGAGATATCCATTGATCTAATAATAATGTACAAACATTCATGTACACTTACTTACCACATACACACACATACATTATACACATTCATCATACATATGTATGTGTATATGTGTGTACATTATTATTTATACATACACATCATGCATAGACACACATCACTATCACATGATACACACACACACACACACAGATACACTCAGTATGGATACACACACCATCACACACACCACACCTGTACACATGAAGGAGAGGTCCAAGGGGTCTCCTTATTTCAAGATTACTAATCTATTCTGGTACATGTCAGTTATGATTGTTAATGAATAATTATACAAAACTCATAGAACATTGTATGTGGGTAATTTGTGACTCATGTGATACAGAACTTTATTAAAAATGATAATAAATAACATGAACCTACACACACACACACACTCATGTCACATTAGCTTATGTATAGATACATGTACATATACAAACATCACACACACACAGATACATGATAATACTCACATAAACACATAACATGCACATTATAGATACACGTCACATACACACGTCATACATTCATAAATTCTCACATACATTATATATGCACTATCATACACAGACACATCATAATGTATGTATTAGTACACACACACACGTCACATATAGACACATGTCACCATCACACACAAACACATGACACACAGAGACACACTAACAAACACACTTAATTATTAACAATCTGTTTTATGTACATTAATATAAATTATTCAGTTTGAAATACTCATCAACTATTGTGTATCAATGATAAGAATTACTGACCTGATGAAATCCTGTAATAATGTATCTCATTACATCTACCATGAGCTGAATACTGAGCATCAGGTTGCATTGGAGGATTGATAGAAGATGATCCAGTTCCTCCAATTACTACAAGATAGTCTTCAGCATCAAAATGAGCAGATATCATTCCACAGTAGGCCTTATTCATGGGACTATGATCAAAAATTAAAGGAGAGAGTTCCCTCCACTTGAATGAATCCACATTGAAACAATGTAAG
>NW_003550721.1:0-3039 GCF_000090795.2 Amphimedon queenslandica | reverse complement strand
TTTTGTGATTATTACTGTTAAAAATAATTATTTTATGCCTAGTCTTACTTTGTAAATGAGTTAAAAATTGCAATAAGTAAAGATTGAATGAAATAAAATAACAAGAGAACTGAGCCACGGGAAGTTATCATGGTGTATTGCGGAAGGGCCAGCCTGAAATGCGGATCCACGCGGATCAAATGCGGATCGGGCTGAAATGCGGATCAACGCGGAACGCTCGCGGATCTGTACTGAAAATTGACTGATCTGTCTGAAAGAATGATATCTATGCTTCAGGACAGAACTTTTATTAGCTCTATTTGAATTTTTGATAAGAAATTCATCATTTTTGCAGTTTCAGAACAGGTAGGCTGTTTATGATCACTCCATTCCAATAAAAAATTATTAGATGCTATTAAGTCATTAATTTTCAAGTTTGTTCATACATACATTTCCTATTTACAGTACAAATTCATTTAAACTGCTATAGATCCCTTATCAAGTGAATTTTATTCACGTGTTTAAGTTGCTTTGGCCAGGGGTAGCTATATCAATATTTCTTATGCAAACATCTCAATTTATTACTTTAATGTAATTTAATAATTATTTTAATTTAATGAAGGTTTTACAATTATTAAACCAAAGCATAATTATATTACAAATGAAATTGGGAAATACAATGAGAACTGATAAATTATTATTGAAGGGTTGCCAGCAAGCCATGCTGACATCCTACAATAAACACAAATTGCTAAATGAGTAACAATAGCTAATAGTAAAATTTTAAGAGACTATGACTGTGAATGATTGGTGGAATGCCGGAATAAATAATAATAGTAACTTTAGCTGAACAATAATAATAAAGATTAAAAAGAATGAATAATAATAATTACGAGAAAATATTAGTAATAAAGCAAAAAGACAAATTCCCAGACCATGGTCCATTTTGCCATTTAGGGCGGGGTACAGTCATGATAGGACTTCAAAATAACTTGTCTCTTGACTGAATAAGGCACACTGAGCTGATGCTGAGTGTGTTGACTGCTCAGTAGTTAGATCTAGTAGTAGTCTGTTTTCTCAATATCACAGGCAATGGTTGCATGTTTACAAAGTGAAAAGGAATAGCTCAAGAGCTTATCTGTTGATCTAACTGTTATAAACACAGGCTATAGTATGTAATGAATAAAAATATTATCAACATAGTGATCATAAGCAGCTTACCTGCATGTACTGAAACTGCAAAGATGATAAAGTTCCTATCAAAGACTCAAACAGAGCTGATAATATTCTCTCCTGATGCATAGATATCATTCTTGCAAACAGATCCGTATAGTTTCCGTGTTCTTCCGTACTTCAATACAGATCCGCGAGCGTTCCGCGTTGATCCGCATTTCAGCCTGATCCGCATTTGATCCGCGTGGATCCGCATTTCAGGCTGGCCCCGTGCGGAACGATCCGCAGCAATCCGCACTGATCCGCATTCTAGTAACGCCCTAGTATCTATGCTTGAACTCTGGCGGTAGAGTTCGCTTGACACGCTTCACCATAGTATCTATGGCTTCACGACAGTATCCGCTACTTCCTCCTTGTTCTTTTTGATGTCCTCCCTTATCTCCTTGATCTGCTGTTCCATAGCTGTTCTCGAGTCATTAACAGCAGCTAAAAGCTCCTCTAATCTCTCTGCCATCTCGGGATGACTTGTAGATTTGGTAGTTGGTACAACAACACAAAAAATATATCTTCAGCAAGGTAGGACTATGATCAATCCTCAATTCCCGATCTACTGTAACCAAATTCCTCTCAATCACCACAGTGTGCACATTGACTTAGAATTGAAGATACCTTCCCTGCCTTTCCTTAAATATCAACCACCCACACAACCCAAATTGTGATGTCATGCTAATGCATCCTTAGGGAGCTTATTTTCTGTCTAATTCACTACGTTCAACCGACATAAAATACATATGTCATGTGTGCATACATACTTAGGGATTGTGTATTATATATATACTCTGTACATACTTCCGATTTTACTCTATGCATACTTAATATATTATAACAAACACACACACTCACATAATACATCAATCAGTCGGTGACAACTACTAGCTGTGTCTGTATTTGTTTATGCAAGTTGTGTGTGTTTGTATATAAACATGATGTGAATATGTGTATTATTATGTACATACATGTATATAAGTATAATCCTTTGCTTTATATTAGGAGTCACTGGGAGAGTATACTGGGGTAGTGACAGTGTATACCTTGACTATCCATCTCCTGTTCAGTGTAATGAAGTGATTAGTAATATTAATAATAATCATAAGGAGATTAAACTCGAAGGCTCATCTACTAATAGTACAGTATCTCTACTATCATCAACTAAACTGCATACGCTAAACCTGAGGAGAATTGAGATATGGTATACTCCATTAACTAATGATTGTATCCAGTACTTGTGTATACTACTAACTAATAATAAAACAATACAAGAATTAGACATCTGGTACCACTCCATTAGTGATAGAGGAGTTACTAATATCTGTCAAGCACTTGAACACAACTCTACACTTACCTCATTCAATCTTTATTGTAATCCTCTCATCACTTCTACTAGTGGACAAGCTCTTTCTCACCTCCTCCTCAATAACTCATCACTAGTTGAACTGGGTTTAAGTGAGACTTCATTGTCTATTGATTCAATACTACTCATCCTCCAGTCACTATTGGATAATAAGGAGATAACAGAACTCAGGCTAGACAAGCGACACAAAGAGACTTGTATTAAAACTTATCCTAACTATCACCTCATACAAGACAGAGTGAACTGGTGGGAATAATAATCACTCTTTATGTGAACTTATTACAATCTTTTGATACAACAATTATTATACCAAGTCAGTTCATCTTTACCAATAAGCAACCAATCAGAATACACTACTTTACATGATAAAAGGTGGACCAGTGACACATTATATTATCATAAATCTAACACATGAACATCTCTTGATCTCTCATCAATCTCTCTCCTTCTCCAGTATATACTGTACATTCCTTCTC
>NW_003550720.1:0-3041 GCF_000090795.2 Amphimedon queenslandica | reverse complement strand
TCCGCCATTTTTTTCCGCGGTTAAGGGTTGGACAGTTCCTCATTAAATAAAAAATGGAGGAAAGGGTCCAACTCTCAACTCTATTGGACTATGTGCTACAGAAGTCATATGGGGACCTCACTCAACTGGCGGAACTGTAAGTGTATCACGTGATCCTCTTCCCTAACCCTCACCTTCTTTAGGCTACCAAGAAACAGTGATGAAGATAAGTATGTGGGCGTGGCGATGGGTGTGGTTTCTATAATCTTCTCATTTAGGAAGTTGCGTATAGTCCAGTACGCTAGGCACACGAGGCAGTTATTGATACAGTTACTGGCACTAGTGAAGTGGGCTCAGACCTCTAACCCCATTAGACACTGCACAGTACGTCCACCCCCATACTTCAATTAATATTCATACATCTACTTGTGTATTAATTATTAATTATTATCTAGTAATTAATGGATTGTGTGTTGTATTCAGTACATGTACAGTATAGCCTCTCTTAATGGACACTCTCTATAGCGTACACCTCCATTTAACGGACAGCACCTAGTGTACCAATTACATTCCTTACTGTATAAAATAACCTCCACATAAAGGACACTAATAATCATTAATAACTACTAATAACTGCAGGATATGTTTCGTGAGCTCAACCACCAGTCCTGGGTATACGTGGATACAGCTGATCAGTTAGCTCATCTATCAAGAACCACACTACAACAAGCAATGTAATAATGATATACAGTGTTGATATTGATTATGTGTAGTTGTGTACATGTATATATAATTGGTAGTTTTTGGTACATGTATATTTATTGTCCTATTTCAATACAACACACTTATTACATTCAATGTATTATGGAGGGGGAAATTTTGGCAACTTGTTAATTTTTGGTCATTGGCAGGTTTTAATATTATAGTGAATTTGTGTACGTTTACCATATAGCATGTACATAATGATTCAAAATAGTTTTATTTTGACAAATGACCATCAAACGTCTCCCTCCATTACATTACCAAGTTGTACCCATAATGTCCCTCTCTTTGTTCCAGGATGCCAATCCTCAGTTTAGCTCCAGCCATTGATGTACTAACCACTGGGTCTTACCCTCGGCTCCCCACCTGTATCAAGAACAGGATCATACCCCGCCCACCACTCACCCCAGAGGAGAGAGCAATGACCTTCATACTGATAGAGGGAGTCATCAGGTATAGACTAGCCAGGGAGCACTTACCATCAGCCATCATGAAAGTGAAGAGCATTGGTAAGGAATAACAGTGTCTATCAGTAATGTAATACCTGAATCCCTTGATATCTGCCCTCAGCTTCACCTCAAGCAGATATCTCAGTCCTCAAGTATTACATTACTAATACACACACACCTCTAGACAGGCTGGACTACGTGTAAATGTATTAATTATTGACCACACCCACAGGAAATGGGCGTGTCACCCTAACTGTTCCTTATGAGTTTGAAGTGACCCTGACACTAGTAGGGGACGACCTATCTCTTCCCTGGAGGGTCCTTGATTTAAAGATATTAGTCGGCCATGCCCTCTCCGGTATGTTGCCATGACAATGTACCTCATGCTCATTGTTGTCATGGTGACGATTAGGTTCCCCTGTCCTAGTGACAGAGCAGCAGCGGCTCTACCTCCTCCAGTTGGTTCAGTCCAGACTTTGTTCAGTTGATGGTAATCTCAATGACATGTTCAATACACTCCATCACTTCTGTCTCTCTCTGCAGCTGGACTGCCTCCACGCTGAGGTTAGTTGAGTATTTATTAATAGTAGTTATGTACAGGTATAGCAGCTAGGACTTAGTATAGCAATAAATTTTTTTGTATCAAAGAGAAGTTTTAATGAATAGCTAATGAATCAATTTTTAATACAAGTACATGTACATGGAGAGGGTTTTATGAAAGGGTGGGCCAGTGTGTCCGGTCCTTTGTATTATTATCCATTGTTGATTCATTAGGTGGAGAGACTGAGTGTTGCTGTGTGTGGAGTGTATATGAAGGTGGAGGATTATGTACCAGGTCACCTCATTAGACTGGTCTACTGGAGACACACTGGACCGGCTTATCTACTGAATAATACCAGCTGTAAGTACCATTAATAACTGATAATTGACTATTAATAACTGGTAGTTTATCATACTTACTGTATAGCTGGTAAAGTTTTGGAAAATGGGATTTTAGAAGTTGCTGTTTCTCAATTATGTCCATTCAAAATGGCTGGTTTATTTTGACAAAAATAATTGCTTTCAAAATCCTAAATTCACTAAAAATATTCTCTTCAAAATTACCAACTACATGTACATGTACATGTACATGTACAAAATGTATACAGTATATATTCTATTTATTAGTAGTAATATTTTCTCTCCTGTAGCTCCATGGCCTCGTATTACAATATACATCAACCCTCACTCTCAGACCAGGCAGTTAATAACTAGCCACACCCCTCCACTATCAATAGACCTATCACTGGTCCCTAATAAGCTATCATTCCAGGACGTACTGGTACAGTGTATCAAGTACAGGTCACTATCAATACTGGAGAGACTCAAGAAACTCTTTAATGACACACCATGGGAGAATAAAGGTACAGCATGTGTGCATGTACATGTTTTTAGTGCTAAGTGGACGATAATTTTTGCCTTAAAATGTGTTAGAGGCTTAGAATCACAAGTATCCTCACTAGCCTGACCTGTAATGTGTACATGTACATGTATACTGGTGTTGTTGTTGTTGTTGTTGTTGTTGTTGTTGTTTTGTTAATTATTGTTTATTGTTCTACATGTATCAGTGTGGTATGTTAATCAAGTTTCATAAATAATAATAATAACAATAATATACATGTAAATAAATAAATAAATAATAAGAAAACTAGTCTCATTAAATTTTAAGCCTCCTACAATCCAGTACATGTACAGTGTATGGTTGAAACCAGTGGAACTAGTTTATTGGTAAACTGCCTTGAGGACATAATGCACATGTTACTCATTACTCCTCCTCTCCCTCTCCCTCCATTAGCTGTCCTTCACTCCAGC
>NW_003550719.1:0-3041 GCF_000090795.2 Amphimedon queenslandica | reverse complement strand
GTTTCAATCTTCATAATATACACATGAGATTATTCAATGTTTAGTGTACTTAGTTCCAGCAGAAGTAAGGTTGAAAGATGAATGAGGTAATGTATGGTAAAAGACCAGACACTTGCTTTGTAGAGGGAGGGACTGGCTATGTGAGACTAATAAGGAATGAATCTAATCAAGTGGAAATTTGTACTCATTACAAGTCCTTTTATGTAATGATATTTACTCATTGATATTGTTCTATTAGTATACTCCCACTACTGACTATACATACTGTCAATGAATCAATTACTAACAATTGCCTTGTTGAGTTGAGGATAGATATATCACATACACAATACAACTGTACATCATATAATGATTATGTATCTGTACATACAATAAATGAGATACATTATTCATTGACTAATACACAGGACTATAACAATCTATCAATATCACCTACTGATATTAGTAATAATGATATACACATACACTGTACACTATACAATCAGTATATAAAGTACTAACATTAGTATTAAGGGTAAAAGGTATATATACAATTCAGAAGATAAGGTAAATGTACATGTATACTAGTTGGTAAGACATAATGTAAGTGTGTTATATGAACACAGAACAAGTGTACTTATACATGTACATTATGTGCTAAAGTCTATAAAAAAAATTTCATGTTGATTCTTATTACACATTATTATTAATTTTTCTGATAGTAATAATAACAAAACAGGTACACACATGAACATGTATGCCAGACAAAGATGTACAGATGTACATGTACATTGTAGTACTAACATCATGAAGACTAGAGCATAAAGTGATTAGTAAACTATCAATACATTACTATCATGAACATCACTGACAGGCTATAAAGATATTAATTGAATTTCTCAGTGCATGTCTCATTGGATCATGTGATACTACAGTCAGTGTTGCTGTGAATTTTGACACCTGTACATGACACTACTCAGTAATGCATGAGACACTACTGTCACAATTATGAACAAACTATCATAATGGAGGAGTGAAGAGAGGGAGTAATCATAAATAAACAGGATTATAGTGTACATGTACATTCCTGTCACAATTATGAACAAACTATCATAATGGAGGAGTGAAGAGAGGGAGTAATCATAAATAAACAGGATTATAGTGTACATGTACATTCTCTACAGATGAAATATTTGCTTGATTTAAATGCCTCAGAATTTGCCACAATATACAATTAAAGTTAACACTGTTAGTACTGTGTATTCAAGAATAGCAGCCCAGTGGCGGATCTAAGGGTGGGCCTGGCTGGGCCAGGCCCACCCAAAAATTTTGTGCAGTAATTTAAAATTAACTTTTTAATGTAAACTACTATGTAAACTGTGAAGCATGACTATAAAAACAATTTGTAAACCACAAAGGAGCTCATTTTAACTGGCTAAATCTTCAAAATTTTGACTTTCAATGCAGGATTTGTTGGCCACACCCACTAATTACCCCACCTACATCATCAGTGCCCACCCAAAAATTCAATCCTAGACTGCCCCTGTAGCAGCCTACAAATGATTTAATGAAACTGCAAGAATACTGATAGCATCACATATTTTTGATGACATTTATTTTGCAATTGTGCTAATCAAGCAAAGTTTATTTTCCTATTGGAGGCAGGCACTGGCAGTGTTATTGGTGGCCTGAACTGAGGGAACAGGCCCCAAGGCTGACAAAATTCTATCTAAAGCACTAGTTTTAATGCCTCCCAATCCTTCCTGTTGTCCATGCACCTGGCACCACCACTGAGTGCAGACATAATAAGCTATTAATATACCGGTATTGGATTAATAGTTAATTGTAACTGTGGGCTCTTTGTAAAGAACAGCAGTTACAGCAAGTAGGATCTTAATTGTTGGACCCTTTCAATGAGTATTGATTTACTCAGACTTTTAGGGGAAAACTAAAAGTAGGAACCATCTATAGGGGTCCCTATATGAACTTAAATAATCTACCAACAATACTAGCAGCCTGTGATAAAAACATTGTGTATAAATGCTGGTCTACTACTGCATGGGCACCCTCCAAATTAATAGTCTTGCCCAGCCCCTTCACTACCAAATCAAGTAATCTTAACTAACACACAATAATACTTACTGGAGATTTATTGGTAGCCATTCCAAGTTAAAGATCTAGAGAGTGAGTGACGTTTACAATAGAGGTCTTTTCAAGTTCCGAGAAAATCTGAGAATAAAGCGCATTTTTATAGACGCTGTTGTAAGTAGGTGTGGCCTACCCACGTGAATACACGTGTGTCAATTGTGCTGGCAGCTGTTGTCTGTGTTGAAGACTGCATGTGATATCATCCTCTGGAGACTTAACAATAATACTCAGTATCAGTCTCTGATCCATCAAAATGAATATACTTTTCGACAATTATGACCTTTCTATTAGGACCCATTTTACACACGTGGTAGCACGTGGGCCAAGTGGGCAGGGATTTGTAGGCGTGGTTTGGCTTAAGAAGCTGAGGTGTAGAAGCTCAATGAAGTTTATCAAGTATGAACAGTTACTGGTGATATTTTACACATTGTATACTAGGAATCAAAAGCAACAACTCCACCTCCTCCTGCTAAACCGGGACCAAAGGTGTGAATGTATTTTTATGTTGTTTTATTATTATTACGTACTATTATTGTGTATAAAGTTTGAGTTGATTTCGATTAAAATTAGATTTTTACAAATTTCTTAAGTTGCTTCAAAATCAGTTGCTCCAAAATCACGAGCTTATTTTTTAAAATTGAAGAAAGAGAATTTACATTGTGCTTATACTTTTTTCTCATTTTCTGAGCATAGGCGTAGGCAGGGTGAGGCATGGAGGGGCAATACCTCACCTGACTCTGTGAGCTCAAAGGTTACTTACCAATCAAGCCTCATGCAAGTTGAGGCAGTCAGAGGCACTCCTTTGATTCTTTCTTCTACAGCAGTATAGGCAGAGGAAGTCAACCATGTTGAAATGATGATGTCATTGATAGTTGTTATGATGATTTGTTAAGTAGTTTTTATAATCACTAATC
>NW_003550718.1:0-3041 GCF_000090795.2 Amphimedon queenslandica | reverse complement strand
ACCAATGATAGGAGGATGGAGGGCTAAAGTATCAGATTATGGTACAGTTAGTCTCCAACCTCTTGCTAAAACAAGCAATCCTGGTAATCCTGTCTATTCAGCTCCAGAATCGTTCAATCCAAATCAACATTCTCCTGCAATGGATGTCTTCAGTTATGGTGTCCTCCTTATAGAGATGGTCGTTTGTGAGTTTCCAGACGTAGGGAAGAGAGTAGCTCAGATTAAAGCTATCAAGAGGCCGACATTGAAGAATCTCATTGAACGTTGTCTGATAGAGAACTACAAAGATCGTCCAACAATGTCTGACATTATAAAAGAATTGAATGAAAGCATTTAGTATAGTTTTAGTGTGATTTGGTGAACTATTTCTATTATTAGATTTGGTTTCTTTGCTTAATAATCATTTAAATTTTGTGCTCTTTGCTTTAGGTTTTTTCAATTTTTGAATTTTGCCTGACAAGTGTCCGGAAATTAGTGATGGGCGATATATCGAATCAACCGATATTTTTATCGATAATCGGCAATATCGATAAATATCGTTATCGAAATTTTGAAGCTCAGATTTTGATATGATAACCACACCCACATAACCAGAATAATAGTTATATAAACAGTGGTTAATTAGGTCAATTTAATTTTAAAACAACCTTGTAAGCAGCTATACGAAGGCAGGATGGTTGCTGTCTGTCAGAAGAACCTGGATCAAGCCAAAATATGAAGATATGAGGCCATTTTTGAACAAAAAACTAATGATAGTATGAGTAATCACTTTTTATCATAGTTTGTTAACTATTATTGTAGTTTATTAACTATTACTGGGTGTGGTCAATATCGTATCGAAAAATATCGATAATCACTAAAATTTGTCCAATAGAGTATATGTAGGTAAAACGAGACAGCACCTATTATGGGACATTATTATATTTTGACTTTAAAATGATTACACAAACTAACTAACCTTTGTACTGCTGTGTTGTGATGTTTGATTTGCAAAAAAATCACAAAAACTGACAAAAACATGCAAAAGCCAAGGTAAGTTTACGGACATCCACCGCCATTGTGACGTCATCAAGGCTAGAAGTTGACACGTGTTTCTCTCCTCGTCTCTCTCAGTTGTCAGCTCTTCTCTAGTCTTGTGTAGCCAGACTACTTCTCACTCAGTCTTCGACAGGCTCTATTATCACTCTAATTTAACCTTGCGATTATATACTTTGGTGCGGGAAAGCACTGTGTTTCCGAGTCTATTTTTCACTTACCATCAGCTGTCAGGTTTTCCTCATTAGAGATTGTAAGTATTATTGGTTGAAATTATCACTTTAATTTAACGTTTATTAGTAGATCTACAACACTCAGTCATGGCATGTAAAAGAAAACAATGGTCCACCCAATCTATGGAAATAGCTGTTGCCAGTGTCAGAGAAGGAACGAATGGATTGAGAGAGGCAGCAAGGATGTACAACTTGCCAGTTGAATCATTGAGAAGAAGAGTCCATGATATTGTTGCTATCGATTGTCGTCCAGGCCCACCCACTGTTCTAATGAAAGAAGAAGAAGACCGTTTATACCAATACCTCTTAGAAATGGCTGATATGGGCTATGGTTTAAATAGAGAGACCATAATGAAGTTAGCCTTTACAATTGCTGAAAAGACAGAGAAATCTCATCCATTTAAAGGAGAATCAGCGGGCCGAGCGTGGTTTGACGGGTTTAGAAGGCGTTACCCTCGTCTTACTCTTCGTAGTCCTCAACCATTATCTCAAGCCAGAGCATTTGCAGGAAGCCCAGAAATAATCAGTGATTTTTTCGGTAAATTGGGTGCTCTATATGGACGTCTTAACTTATTGTCTAAACCAATGATGATATATAATGCCGATGAAATGGGCATTTCAGTTGTACATAAACCAGGAAAAGTAGTGGCGGAACTGGGTCGAAATCATGTTTATTCTGTCGTATCAGGAGAGAGAGGTAAAAACCACACTATTATGGCTTGTGTGTCAGCGTCGGCATTCGTTTTACCACCCATGATAATCTACCCTCGAAAAAGGGGACTACCTGATAATTATAAAGCTGGAGCTGTTCCAAACACCTTATTTGTTACCAGCACAAATGGCTGGATAAACTCAGAGTTGTATTTCGAATGGCTTAAGTTTTTTTCCAATAATATTCCTCCTGCCAGGCCGGTTCTTCTTGTGCAAGATGGCCATTCTTCTCACATGTCCATAGAGGCAATTGAATATGCTAAGAGCAATCAAATCTACATTCTCTGCCTTCCTTCACACACGACACACATCTTACAACCTTTAGATATTGGTGTTTTTAAGTCGTTTAAATCCAACTTTTCTAAAGCTTGCACTAATTACGTTAGTAAAAATCCTGGTCGTGTTATTACTCCCGATCTATTGTCCTCTCTAGTTTCTGAAGTGTGGCCAGTCTCTGTGACACATCTTAATATAATGAGTGGTTTTCGTAAGTCTGGACTGTTTCCATTCAACCCAAGTGTTGTAAACGACAGATTAGGTCCTTCTAAAGTGTTTAAGGAGGAGAGTAAAAGCAATGGGACTCCTGAATTCGCTCCACCCACCATTCCACCTTCTACAATTGATAGTCCTTCAACACCAGAAATATGTGATGTTTCTTCTGCACATGTACTAAGCGATACTCATTCTATTAATCCTACTCCATCTGTTGATATTTCTCCTGTACCTCTACCTCATATGGATACAAATAGTAGTGTATCTGTAAATGATGATGATACAGAACTGTTTACAGAAGAACAGGAGAAACTCTTCTCTAAACGTTTTGAAGAAGGCTATGACCTGTATGATCCTTTATTTGTCACCTGGCTTAAAATTAGGCACCCATATCGCTGTGTTTCGGTATCTTCTGATGCGTTATCTGAATGTACAGCTACTACTTGTACAAGTGCTACTAGTTGCACTAAAACTATCAGTACTGTGTCATCGTCAATAACTCGTTCTCAAACTCAAACTGACACTTTGGGTGAAATTTTAGTATTACCATCTGCATCTCGTACATCTAAG
>NW_003550717.1:0-3042 GCF_000090795.2 Amphimedon queenslandica | reverse complement strand
ATGTGATACAGGTATAAATATTCAAACTGGTATTATGTATAGTGCATTAGATATTAAGATAATTCCTAATAATACTAAAATAAAACAAAATATTAATTTTATCAAACGAAATGAAAGAGTTAGAATGTTTTCTTCACTTCTCAAGAAAGCTAGCACTTGCCCTAACTTTGACATCAATGCCACTGCAATGCTCATGCCTGTAGGCTGGGGAATGGTCTGGCTAGCGAGACTAACTGCAATTAGTAATCGGTCATTACTTCATTTAGCATCCTTCAGTGGCAGTACATTACTAGTGAAAGCAGTAGAAGAATATAATATCAATTGTACATTACCTAAGGATGGTTGGTCTCCAGTACATTATGCTGCCTGGTCTGGTTCTACAAGTGTATTAAGTTATATCATATCTCAGTATAATCTCAATGCTAATGATACTAATACTGATGGTCATACACCATTAGTCTA
Organism: Amphimedon queenslandica; assembly: GCF_000090795.2. NCBI lineage: Eukaryota > Metazoa > Porifera > Demospongiae > Haplosclerida > Niphatidae > Amphimedon > Amphimedon queenslandica. The sequence goes on along the minus strand of NW_003550717.1, from coordinate 2,580 downwards.
CTCCTGCTGGTCAGGTAGTATTAATTCTGTTAAATATCTTATTAATAATCATGAAAGTGATCCTAATATCACTGATAATGATGGTATGACATGTCTTCATCATTCTTGTCATAATGGTCATATTGATATCACTCAATATCTCATTGAGGTACAGCATTGTGATATTAATAAAACAGATAATGAAGGACGCACGTTAGTACATCATGCTGCATGGAGTGGTAACTTTGATTTAGTTCAGTATCTTATTACTGAACAAGGTTTGTCTCCTACTGCAGTTAATAAAAATGGCCTCACTGCTTTACATTATGCCTCATGGTCTCTTAACTTATCTCTTGTTAAAGAATTAATAACTACCTATCAGTTAGATCCTCATCAAGCTGACAGTAATGGTAAGCTACCAATTCATTATGCTGCTGAATCTGGTGATATCTTACTACTGGAATTATACGTGAAGGATTACAAGTGTAGTCTGAGCCTAACAGATAAGGATCGTAGGAATATATTTCATTATTCATCATTCAAAGGTCACTTTCATTTTATCAAACATGTCACCAGTCACCATTCTCACTCCATCAGTTTATTACACTCCATTGACAAGAAGGGATGTATGCCATTGCTTTATGCACTTCAGAATGGACACACTCAATTGGTTAAATTTCTAATAGAAGACATGAAGTGTGAAACTAAAGACAAAGATCCATGTGTCTTATTGTAACTAATAATGGAGTGGCTCCTATTCATATTATTAATACATAACACAATAAACATGATATCTTATGTCAACCACCATACAACATTACACTAGTCGTACCATCGTATCACTATCGTACAACCTTATTACCATTGTACCACCTTATCATCATTACACCATATACCCACAGGTACACCCCAACAGTTGCCAATATCACCAGTCCTTCTTCTATTATTTCTTTATTACCATACGTATCACTGGAGCTCATCTTGACTCATTCTCCTTAGTCTAAAATTATTAATAAATTTCATTTATTAATGGTATACTTAAATATCAAAATGCAGATTATATAAAATAATGTTTTAGTATTACTATAATTATAAATTTAATGTTAAAATATTAATACTAACATATTTTTATTTAATAACATATTTTTATTATACAAATTAAATATATCTACAGATTTTTTCCAGTTCTCCAGGTACACCTCCAGACAGTGTCCATAGTTCATCTTCCATCAGTTTATTTAATTCTACAGTAACACAACACAATAAACAATAATAATAATATACTGTTCAGTCTTATATCTATAACCACATTTAAAGCCTTTTCACACTGGCACAGTTTTCAAAGCGCTTTGATGCGCTTTGTTGATACAGCTGAAATAATGTGCATTGATCGTGTTCACACTAGCAGCTGAATTATGTATCATTTTGTGTTCTTGTTGCCATTGGTTTACATTGGTCGAAGCGCATCACTTCACATCAATCCACCTCTAGCTCTGGAGGTGAAGTGAGACTGATGCGCATCAATGCGCATTAATTCAAAACCACTCTAGTGTGAACACGATTAATGCGCATCAATGTGCATTACTTGTGCCAGTGTGAAAAGGCCTTTACTCTATGACCAGTGCAAGTCTCCTTTAGAAATAAACCAGTTTACATGAGGCCATTAATCAATGTTGTTTAGTACTGGCTTATCTAAAGCTAGGTTTACATTTGACGAAACGGTCAAAAGTGCGTGGGCGATTTGACCTTTTGACGCAAAATTGGTCAAATTTCAATTTTGCATTCAATTGCATTGCGTTTTATGACGAATGTAAACCAGGCTTAAAGTGCCTCAAGTATAGTATGTGGTGTAGATAATCAAACTGGTTTAAGTACTGAAGGAGGAGCAGCAGGTGTATTGTATATATACACTGTATCATTATAAACTGATTTAAACACAGCTACAGGTGGAACCACTACACCTCATGGTTTATGAACCACTTTAAGTTAAAATGGCTTGTAGCATAAAAGTGGCTTAATGCACACACAATAAATAAATAAATAAATAAACTCACCTTTATTCATCCATTTCTCTTTATTAAGATTATTAATATAAGTATTGAATTCACCAGCAGAAAATGGCATCACTTTAACCGGATCAAAACTCTCCAATAAATATCTACCCTAAAACACAAAGTGGGTGGAGCAAGCCACACCCATTGTTTACAGTATTGTTTGTGTTTACAATACCTTCCTCCCTGAGACCATGCCAGTATATCTAGTACCTTTAGTCCTCATGTTCTTCATTAACCTCCTGGACACTGATCCAACCACAACACCTTTGAACTATAATAAAATTTATTATTATTATTATTATTATTGTTATTGTTATTATTATTATTATTATTATTATTATTATTATTATTACTTTATTTGGTTGTAAGAATTCCCTTAAAGTCTTTACTATACACAAATGCTCTGGCTGAACCTGTCAAGAGAGGAGAGAGAGAGTGTGTTGATTAATATTCATTATACCTCATCATTAAATACAGACCTGTTTAAAAGAGGTTGGACAATAGCAGCCATTAATATCATCAACAGCTAGTAATACTGACTGTCTAT
>NW_003550716.1:0-3043 GCF_000090795.2 Amphimedon queenslandica | reverse complement strand
ATCCTTTAGTACTACAATCATTAGACTGTACTGTACCATTTAACAATAAAAAAATATTAAGCAAAAATGAAAGGAAAGATAGGAAAGAAGGCATACTTACTGTTATCTGAGAGTGTTTAGTTTTGCTGCTAATATTTATATGCAACGCCACCCACACATGTGTATTACATCTTGTTGCACAATTTAATGTGCCACCCACACACTGAATGTTTTTAAAAGTCTCTCTGATAAGCACTAAAATAAACAATGAACATAAACAATGAAAAGGAAGCATTGAAATATGGCAATAACTTTATGTGCATTAGTTAATGTTATTATAAAATCCTTCGTAATAACAGTAATAATATTTCATATTTTATGTACAAGCAATATATTCCCTATGTGCTGGAATACATTGAATCTCATCAATGTGATACCAGGAATGACTACAAATCATTAACTTCTATCAAGTTCATCTTTTTTCATCTACTTCACTGAAAAAATAATTAAAGTTACTTTAAAATATGTACATCTACATAAACAAGAGTACACTATTCAATTAAGAAATTATTTATGACGGTACATGCACTAACTAGGCACCACCTCAGTAATGTAAATTCATGTCTGGAAGGTCAAGGGTAGGAGTAGGGTCTAATATAGTTAGTATGTTATGTATCTGTCCCCAATATTAGGGCAACGACCGTTTGTTGATTAACTAAGTCTTTCCACTCAGTTTCGTTTAGCGTTATGTGTTTTTGGGCTACTTTCTTGAATCTTGGCATGAAAATAAATCCCATCACAAGAAGGAGTTGTGATACTTATTACACTTTCACTTTGTACATTGTAGAAATTGGTTATACTGTCACCAGCAAGATAACACCAGTTAGCTAGTAGCATCATGAATTCAATGGTGGGAAGAGCCAGTAATGTGGCCTACATGTGGCAGTAGCTAATGGTACACACATTCCTACAAGTTCCTTGTGTAATGGAACTGGCTTGTTACATGAGTAACAAGGATGAGTAACAAACATAAGTCATGTTTTATTTTGTGGATAAATTAATAAACTTTCAATTGCCATATTGTGAGCTATGGCCCATTGGTTTTGACAAATTTTGAGCAACTTAAGAATTTATTAAATTGTCTATTTTATGAATTTATAAACTTTAAATTCATAAAAATTTATTATGTATAGATATTCCTGTATAATCCTTGTAAAGTTGTTATCAAGGTGACATTGTTAGTCATTATAAAAGTATCCTCAATACCAGTAATATGAGATAATGTGTATTACTGTTAACTATATCATTAAAAGTACAATAATTATTACTATACTGACATCATGTCATTATTATTATTGTTTCTGTTAGATGTACAGTTCATCTTCTTCCTCTTGTTCATCTCCTTCATTCTTTATTACCTCATCCTATACCAATTGAAATAATATGTAATATTGTATTAGTCACACTTAGTATAGTTACACAATATTCTTTTGGCCTATGTGAGTCATACAATGGTCTTATAATATAAATAAATGTCACAATAACATAGTACTTTACCTCTTGTTCATTAAACATCATTGTTCTTGGTTCATCATATACTAATGCTTCTTCACCAATACCTGTAATAATTCAATACAATATGTCACACTATATAGAGCATAATATTCACCACACATTAACAATACTCTCCTATTGATCCATACACACTATATACATGTACTTGCTCCATATATGCATACTTTCTATTCCTTCTCTGTTGTGAATACCATAGGCAGGATTAGCAGTGTTATGTCTGGAGCGTAGAATTAGCAAGGAGAATGTGTTAAATACACTGAATAAATAAAATGATTAACACAAACGGTTGGCAATCACTCCAAACACAAACCAAATAAAAGAAGAGAAGAAACAGAGCCAGAAGGTACCAAGAACAGAACAAAGGACAAAAGAACAAGAACTGAACAAAAACGTGGAAGGGTAGAATATATACATGTGTATGCACCTACACAAATTAGAATGTTCTAGAACAGTAAGAAATAGCACATGGTATAAGTAATTACATTTACATAAAATACATTATTAATAAAGAAATCATATCTGTTAGCTTTGAGTTCACCACAAGCAGAGATACCAGATTCTATTAATAAATGTAATTAATGATAATGTATGTATTGTTTTATAGTCTATCTTACTTTCAGTAATACCATAGGCAGGATTAGCAGATACACCAGATTCTATTAATAGTTGTATTGATTGATAATAATAGTCTATCTTACTTTCAGTAATACCATAAGCAGGATTAGCAGATACATCAGTATTCCAGTCTATGTCATAATGTTAATATCATTATTGTACTCATATAATATCATTAGGTCTTACTTTTACCAGTAACTCCATAGGCAGGATTAGTTGATGCTGTTAATGTGTTCTGTCCTTCATCCAGTCTTAGTGCTATATAATTGTAATGATGTTCATGTACTTGATAATAGTTTCACTATTAATTACCATCTGATTGTTGATTTATATCAGGTTTTCTTTTGTCCAAACTAAAAATATCATTTCCATTTGTTGTTTTATACAATCTTCTCCTACACACTAATACACTCACTATTAATATTACTAGTATAGTAACTACCAGTAATATAAATACTGTACTAAGTACTGCTGCTAGTGTATTACTGCCTGTACTGCTTTGAAGTGTCCCTTCAGTAGATACTGTAACTGATGGATTACTGGTCGAGCTATCAGTAACTGATGTACTACTGATGGTTGATACTATAGGAGGAGGAGGACTGACTGTACCATCACTGATTGATGGAGTAGAACTAGTGACAGGAAGAGTTGAAGAGAGAGTGTTTGATGATTGAGAAGGTGTGTTTGTGATGTGAAGTGTATTGTTTATTGATTGAATTTGTGTGGGGTAACTGGTCAAGGATGATGATGATGATGTAGACTGCAACAAGGTAGTGGGTGGTATGTCCATATTAGTAGTTATTGTATTAGTAGCTGGAGTGTGGGAGCATACTACTAGTGATTGTGTATAAGTAGAAGTATGAGTAGAGGACAC
>NW_003550715.1:0-3043 GCF_000090795.2 Amphimedon queenslandica | reverse complement strand
GAGAGAATATGTATCCAGAAATACAGCACTGCTACTCTGATACAATGGACACTGAATTATAATTATTTATTTTAATGTAATGCATTATTCCTGCTGATAAATATATATAATTTTGTACTGCTATTTGCCTTCATTTTTTGTATTGTATATGTATAATATTACTGAATATATAGACTCATTTTGTACTATTATACTTTTAACTTTTCCTACCAACAACAATTGAGCATGCTCAAATAGATTATTACAAACTTATTGTGGTTAACCATAAGCCAATGAATTATGAGATCATTGATCAATGTGTACCTGGTCCTGGTGTCCAGTTGAAACTTGACCATGTCCTTTATGAATCATGTGACTGTCATGTGACTTGTCAAAAGGAGGAGTGTCCCTGTATAAAGAAATGCTCGTATGATGAATATGGAAGACTTTCTCAGGAACTTATGTCAGAGACAACGTGTCCAATATTTGAATGCAATTCAAAGTGTACGTGTACCTTAGACTGTATCAATAGAGTGACACAAAGAAAAGGAACTGTGTTTGATAAAGTAATGGTAAAGGAGACTAGTAATAAAGGAGATGGGTTGTTTGCTAAGGTGGACATTCCTATAGGAACATTCGTTGGGGAGTATGTTGGTGAGATTATTAGAGTCTTAACAGCCAAGGAAAGATTACAGAGTCTGTGTCCTCAAGACTCTTGTTACATAGTACAGTTCAAGGAAAATAGTGAGGGGTCTGATGTGATCATGACAACTTGCATTGATGCTCGTTTTTATGGCAACTACACTCGCTTCATAAATCACTCTTGCTCTCCTAATTTGGTGATGGTAGCCGTTCGTCGTGACTCCATTGTCCCTAGTCTTTGTTTGTTTACGAGTGCAGCTGTTGGAGCTGGGGAGGAGCTGTGCTTTAGCTATTGCGAGGGAAGTGAGACTGATGAGGTCTCATTGGGTCAGAAACCTTGCTTCTGTGGATCAACTAACTGCAGAAAATATTTACCACTGCAAAGTAGTTAATTATTGATTATTAAAATTAATGTTAATCTTATTTAATAATTGGATTGAGCATGCGCACAACTTTGCTTGAAACAAAATGGCGGACAATGTTGAGCTTGATGACGAGCAATTGTTGAGGAAACTTCTTGAGACTATAGCAAGAGGGAAAGGAGACAGTTCCAGCTCATCAGAGGGGATACAAGAGAGCGTGGCTCAGCTTCTAGCAGCAGCTTTGAATCAAGTCAGCCAGGAAACAGGCTCTGGTGATATTCTTGCGTCAAATGAGGTCGAGATAAATAATGTGGATAACACAGTTGAGGTTCCCTCTTCCTCTGCTCCTACTGGTGGGATCGCAACTGCTGAGCGACAAAAGAATCTTGGAATTAAGTTTTCTCCTGAGATTCGACGCACAATAGTTAACTATCGTAAAGGAGGAAAGAGGTATGTACACCTCTATTTGTTTATTTTACTTGATATATGTACATGTTCTTAAAAAACTCTCCATTTTTATATATATTTTCTTATACGTGTACATGTACTTATGTTACGTAGAAAGTTTGAGTGGTTTCCGATCAAAATTGGATTTTTTACGAATTTTTAAAGTTGCTCCAAAATGGGCTAAAAGTCCCTGTACTATAGTACACGGTCTCCGGCCAAATTTTGCCAAAAATGAAAAAGAGAGAATTCTTCACTTTTATAATTTTTCTGATACATATACATGTTCTTATGTTGTATAGAAAGTTTGAGCGGATTCTGATCAAAATTAGATTTTTTACGAATTTTAAAAGTTGCTCTAAAATTGGCTAAAAGTCCCTGTACTATAGTACACGGTCTCCGGCCAAATTTCGCCAAAAATGACTAGGAGAGAATTTTCCATTTTTATAATTTTTTCCGATGCATATACATGTTCTTATGTTGTATAGAAAGTTTGAGCAGATTCTGATCAAAATTGAATTTTTTACAAATTTTTTAAGCTCTGAAATTGTGCCAAAGTTCCTGTACAGGCTATTTTATCAAAAATGGCTCAAAGAAACTTTTTTATGACAACAGCTGAAGGAGACAATCAAAGATGTACATTTCCATGTGCTTAATAATTTATTAAAATAATTAATAATAATTGAAAAATGAAGTGCACATCTTTTCTCACTAAAAGGCACTTAGAATGATGCCATATTATGCACATGGACCCTTTTCCTATGCTTCATATTCTTAATTACTCAGGTATCGTGACATTGCTAAGGAATTGGGTGCTTCTGTCAGTGGTGTTCAAAAAGTCTGGGAAAGGTTTTTATCAACGGGTACAATCGGTGACAGAAAGCCTTCACTTCCTGTTGGTCGCCCGCGGAAATTTGGTAAAACAGGAGATGTGGTGAGTAGAGCAGTACCTCTTGATGCATTGATGCTAGTTATCATAGGAACCATCACTACCAAGTACAGAAGAGAGAGAAGGAGAAGAGTATATAGAAACCTCAGCAACAGGTTGGTAGTTTATTTATGAAGACAAAATATTTTAAATTTAAAAATTACATGTACATGTATGAATTGATCATTTACTACTTACCTGTAACTTAATTAATTGTGCACGCCTGACTTCCCTTGCTCTTTTTCTCCAGGAGAGTGCCCATTGCAAGCAGTTCTCATAACTGATGATAATAATATCGAAGAACCAATGGACGTCCCTGGGGCTACAGTTGAAGTGGTTGCTACAACCACCAACTCAAACCAACCCGCTTCAGTGACTGAAAAGAAGAGCACTAAACGTAAAATAACCACTCCCACTTATAGAGAGGAGCTACTCTTAAAGTGAGTGATTGGAACTTTTTTATTTACAAAAAAATTTCCGAATTTATTTATTCTTCCCAATGATGAGATCATCCTTGCGCTCAGAGTGCCATAGCAATTGTTTGCTATGATACCAAGAAGACAAACTGGGACCTGGTATTCATTACTAGGGCAGAGGGAAACTGATAGAATTACAATAATGTTCATTTGTAACCTTGAATCTTAATTTTGCATGTACATGCACTCTTGATGAAGGCTTCTTTTCATTT
>NW_003550714.1:0-3046 GCF_000090795.2 Amphimedon queenslandica | reverse complement strand
GTTATGAAGTCCCATGGTAGCTCAATGGTTTGAGAAGAGGAATGGAGAAGGATTACTGATAATCTTTGATGGTTGGGATGAACTAAGTGAACAACTCAGACAGTCTTCATTAGCTGCTAGTATCATTTGTAAAGAGAAGTTAGACCAATGTTCAGTAATTGTTACCTCTCGTAGCTATGCTTCCTCTTCACTTTTAGAGATCATGTCTAATCTCAGTAGACATGTTCAGGTCATTGGGTTTTCTAAGGAAGAAATATCAACAGTAATTATACAAACACTTCAAAAAGATACAAAACTAGCACAAGAACTCATTGATGAAAACACTGAAGTCAGAAGTCCAGAAGTATTTAGTTTTATGGCAATAGGAGACAAATCAAGATACAGATCACATTTCACAACTACTCAAAGCAGTAAGGACTCACAACTAGCAGTGAAACTCATTAATGATCTTAAAGTACGAAATGATGTCCAATCATTGTGTTATGTACCACTAGTCTGTTCCATGGTCATCTTAGTTTATTGTAAGGAAGGAGGACACTTACCAACAACACTCACTCAACTCTATCAGAACTTTATCCTACAAACTATCAGAAGACATGTTAAAAGACATGACATTAACCCACATACTTTAGGTAGTCTTTCTTCATTACCGTCACAATTAGCTAAACCTTTACAAGAGATGTGTCAATTAGCTTATACTAACCTGGCTAATACAAGAATGACATTCTCTTCACATCAACTACAGTCACTGAGTGAGGCAGTCAAGGAAGACTATCTTGGATTGATGACAACATTCACAGAATATGATGAGGAGAAGTATCAGTTCCTTCACTTGAGTATACAGGAATTTCTAGCTGCATGGTGGATAGCTAAGCATGAGAAGAAGAGAGAGGAAGTGTTTAAGAATCACTTTGATGATGATCACTTTCGAATGTGTCTGAGGTTTGTAGCAGGTCTAACTCACCTTGAACTTGAGAGCTATCAACAGTATTTTAATAAACAACAACTTGACTTACAGTGTAAGAGGAAACCATTGTTTGGATTTGGGACTTGTCATCTCTCCTACTTCTATCAGAATCCTGAGATTAGCTTTCTAGAATTTGATCATATCAGATCTGATGATTTTGACAATGTTCCCATTCTTCTTGTTCAACTCCTGTATGAATCACAGAACACAACATTATGTCAAGTATTAGCACAATCCATCAACAACCACTCACTGTGTCTGTATAGAGTATCATTATCATTGTTTGACTGGTTGTGTCTCAGTTATTGTATAAACAATTCCAACACAACATGGAATCACTTGCACCTGGGGGATGTATCTAACCAGTCACTATCAGTCTTCACTGCTGGACTAACCAATAACTCACTACTGACCCAGTGTAAGAGACTGGAGGTAGGGTTGAGTGAACCCACTGATGAATTAATACACAAATTATTACAACCATCATTTCTATACAACATTCAGGAGTGCTACTGTGTATTATATGATGGTCAATATGTTCCCCGTCTTGTATTGTTACAGTTCCTCAATCTTCCTCAATTGAAGATACTGCACTTAATAATGAACCATCCTACTATACCAACAGTTGACAATACATACTACACAGACAAGTGCACTGAACTTGAGAAATGTATAGAAATGAATTCAACACTACAAGAAATGAAGATTGAGTATAATGAAGAGAATGAAATAACAAGTACCATTATCAGTGTCATTAGAGGAGTAACAAGAAATAAAACAATAACATCATTAACAATACATGATCCTCCTCCTCTACCTGATGGAGTACTAGAGCAGTTACTAAAGGACAACAACACATTACAAGCTCTTTCACTGAACATACCTGATGAACTCCTACCATCATCACTGAATATAGTAGAGGTGAACACACCACTGACTGCTCTAGAGATAGGATGGAGTTGTAAACTGATGACATCATCACTCCTTCCACATATCAAAGGATTACACTGTCTGATACTACATGATCCATACCCACCACATCTTCTATTTCTCTCTCATCCCAGTCTACATACACTTACTTTACCACTAGACACAGCTGAGAGTGCTATTGAACTATTTACTATTCTACAAACCAATACTACACTTAAAGCTCTGAGTGTGTGGATAAAGAAGGAGAGAGTATATATCAGCAGTATGGGTACTAGTCTACAAAACATGCTAACACAAAACCAAACACTGAAATACCTTGAGATTAATGATCACAACATTCCCATTCCCAGTTCATTCCTGTCCTTCCTAACAACTGGTCTCAGACACAACACCAGTCTACAGCAGTTGAGTGTATCCATTCCACTGAATGAAGAGACAAGAACTTTTATTAACGTCATCTCTCAAAAGAACAATCTCACAGAACTTAAAGTGAACTTCAAACTAGATCAGTCATACAGTAACTGTAGTGAGGAAGAGAAGAAACAAATAATGACACCATTGTTTTATGAACAGGTACTACCTGCTGTTACTAACATGTTACAGTCACATACAATCATCAGACTACTGAGGATAGAGTGTTGGGATATTAATTATAAGTCATCTCAACCTAACTGGATAGAACTAGTACAACATTTATATGAAACTATCTTCATCCATCCATCACTTGAATATATTGAGATTAAAGGATACACTCCTCCTCATCTCCTGGAGGATACTCTTAAAGATCAAGAGAAGACATTGATTGATAGACACAGAAAAGAACAACCACACAAACCACTACCAATAGTGAATATTAGATAATTAGGTATTATTAGCTGGTCTAGTTTTTAGTTTAATAGAACATTGTAGACTGTAGTACAGATAATCCTTTTTTGTAGTGTAGGTGATTATTTTTAAATATTTCAATAAACAAAAAGAAAAAAGAGGGAGGGAGAGAGAGACAGACAGAGAGAGAGACACAGAAAGAGAGACACACACATAGTGACATTCAAATCATGAACTAGTTAGATTTTAAGAAAGAAAAAAAAATAATTTTTTTTTAACATTAATTTTAACAGGGCAGAGAGAGAGAGAGAGACACACACACAC
>NW_003550713.1:0-3048 GCF_000090795.2 Amphimedon queenslandica | reverse complement strand
ACCCAATGAACATTAATTAACCATTATAACTGTTAATAATCAGCTAATTATTATTCATATATATTGAGTAATTAATTAAAAATGGCTACGTGTAGGCTATTTCATGCTAGATACTACATGTAGTCGGAATCGCACTCAGTACCACCAATACTCTCAGTTGAAGTACTCGGTATCGAACCGAAATGGATAAATTTGATACCGCCCATCACTAGTTCTTATGCTATGTATGTCCAAAAGTTTAAGTAATCAATCATCAAAAATTTATACTTTTACCCATTCAAAATTACTATAGCTATATTCAAATGTACCTTGTCCAATTTATCAACGGCAGAACAGATTGGTTTGAATTTATCACCAGGAACACCAAAGGCAGCAAACATACCATCCAATATCTTCCTATGATTCATCTAGCAATAAATAAATAAATAAAAACAAATAGTAATCTACAATGACTGATGATGATAGTATGCACAAAATTTATCATAGTATCATAATTCGCTTGCTAACATTTATTTTAAAAGTTCCCACTTTGAACATTCTGAATCCAAAATACTCACGTGATAAGAACACGTTGTGTCACGTGGTTATGGTTATTCATAGTGACATAATAATATTCATAGCATGACTCAGGGGAAAATTGAGGGTTGGAATTGGCTAGTGAAACTAAGTGAAAGTAGTGATTCCCTGTGAAGATGAGCAGTTACAGATCGCATAGAAGTGACAGGACTTCAAGACGTAGCGCTCATTCTACAACGAGCACTAGAGTAGTCTCGGCAGCTAGATCATTTCCCAGGCTACAACCCGGGACTAAACCCACGGTCACAGGGGGGAGACAGTACACCATCAAGGTAAATCATCTTCCTCTTGATACCAAGGAAAGGGAAGTGTATGAATATTACAGAAATTTTGGATCCATTTCTAATCTCAGAGTCATATCCAGCTCCAGTGAATCCTATGCTCTCATTAATTATGAAACCGACACTGATGCTGAAGAGGCAATGAGACATACCAATGGTAAAGAAGTTTTTGGCTGCACTGTTAGAGTAGTATGTAAATGGAAAGACAACGCTCAAGTTCAACACACTCTGAAAGTGACAAATCTCTCGCTGAATGTAACTCAGGAGGAAATGGAAGATGTTTGTCGTAGCTATACAGATTATCAAAGTCTTAAAGTTAATAAGGGATATGCTTATGTCAATTTTTCATCACTACAAGGTGCAGCAACAGCAATGGAATTTTTAAAGAAAGTGAAATTTTATGGGCAATGCCCCATCGTCAAATTACAAGATAAAGATTCTATTCAAGTCTCTCCTAATCCTCCTCAAATTCAGGCCTACACCTTCTCACCTTCTTTTACTCATCCTCCAGCCCATAGTCCTCTTCCTTCAGCTTCACCTGATGGTTGTATTCCTCTTCCAACTCAAACTCATATTCCTCCTCTAGCTCGTGTTTTTCCTCGTGTCCCTCTTTCAGCTCCTCATTCTCATGCCTTTCCTTTTCCTGTTTGTCACTCGTCTCAAGCTCAGCTTAGTCATAACAGGAAATCCACAGCACAGTCAAGCACAGGAGAATCATCAACTATTAAAGCTACATTTGGTTCTAGTGGAATTACAGGTATTTTTATACATGTGCATAGTTATGACAAATTCACATTATAATTTATCAATATTCTCTATAATTGCAGGTGAGGTTCTAGAGGCATACTTTTGTCAATTTGGTAAGGTCCTGAAAACTGCTATAATATCAGGGAATCCTGACTATGCATATGTCAATTTGAGTCAAGTGAAGAAGCAAAGGCTGCCTGTACCTCAAAAAAGGTGCATCTCGATGGTGTGCAGGTGAATATCAAACTCAGTAAAAAGCAGCTGTCAGTTGAAAAGGGTTCAAAAGTGGTTACTTATGAGGAAGATATACTTGTTAATTTAATTACTACTTACAAATTTCCAGAATTGGAGTTTCAGCTTTCTAATGTGTCTGCAAAACCATTAAAAGATGGAAGAGGCATTCTTATTTCCGGTGACAAGGATAAAGTAGAAATGGCCGAAAGTATTGTACGATTACATATGCAGCTACTTCAAAGTCAGATAATAACAGAGTCGATCAATCTCGATTGTCAGTTCATACCTTTATTAAAAGATCCTCAATTATTTCAGAATATAGAGCAGGAGAATGGTGTGGAGTTTAGTATAAAGCTGTCTAATGGTTCTACCAAATCTATTGTTACTTTCTCCAGTACGATAGCTAGTGCAATGTCTAGTTCATATCCATTGACTATTGAGAGTATTTCTGATTATTTAACTAGTTCAGGTGCTAGTGTTGTCTCTTGGAAATTCTTGGATGATGATCACAAATTCACACTCATGAGTGCTACTGATTCAGCTGAAATTGAAAAACTCTATCAGCAACATCTTCATTCACAACGTCTCATTCATCATTCTCTAATTTCTCCTTCTTACAGCATAGGGAAATGGCGATACACTTATGATTTTGATGACATGATACAGTCCAACACCACAACACAAAAGGAACGTAAAATCAAACGCATACCAGCTCTAGATTCATCATCACTCTGTCTATCCTGTCGTGGTTTAAAGGAAAGTGTTCAAGTTTCTATAGCTAGTTTACGTAAGAAATTAGAAGGGATGGTTACCATGAAAGCATTTGGAGGCTGCAGTACTGAGCATATCATTGAGTTGGCACAATCATTTTGTGTCAAAGTGGAATCATCATTTCCTAATATTTTAGTGTTTGGTGATGGTGACTATTTGACAAAAGTATTTCTTGTTCTAGCAGAAAAACGAGCCAGCCTTCAATCTGTTCCACTTTCATCATCGTCATCTTTTCCTCCTGAGTGGGAGCCACAAACTAAAAATACTGAACTGAAATCTGTTAAAGTAAGCTCTCTTGAATGGACTAAGGTTGTGAGTGCTATCAAGAAGACAATGGTGGGATCTGGTGCAAATATTTTAAAAATTGAGAGGATACAGAACAAATTTTTATACGAAAAATATGACTTATGCAAGAAAAGAATGCACGAGAAAAATAATG
>NW_003550712.1:0-3048 GCF_000090795.2 Amphimedon queenslandica | reverse complement strand
GGGTGATTTTGGAGTCTATATTTGGAAAAAACCCAAGGCTATAGCCTTGGGTATTTTTCAGAATTTTGGGATTTAAAAAAATGGACGTAACTTGAAAATTTGATACCGGAATCAGCTCAAAATTTCTACATGGCATAAGGGCATTAGTGTGCATCAAAAAATATAATGAAAATTTGGGTTGATTTCAGAGCCATTTTTATGAGCTATATAGCCTTGAATATTTTACAAAATTTTGGCATTTTCTTAAAATGGCTGTAATTAACTTTAAAAATTGAAATTCAAACTTGCTACACTGCATAAGGACATCAATATGTATCAGAATATGTAATAAAAATTTGGGTAATTTTGGGGCCATTTTTTATGTGCTATAGCCTTGGTAATTTTCAGATAAAAATAAAGTGAATAAATAAAGCTAAAATTTGGTAACATAAGACCAATTTTCAATTTCCATTATGCACATGCACAAGGACATAGTTCCCCCAATACATTAAAATCAATCAATCACTATAAATGTATTAAGTACCTGGCTACAGTATATTAATATTAGCCAAGCTTCAGTGTATAGTGTATATGTATGTACATACAGTGTTGTACTCATACTTTAATGTCCTCACTTCTCAGTCTCTATTATTGATGTCCTATACACCTCCTCTTGATCCAACTGTACAGTAATGTACAGGTACCGGGACTTTAATCCTAAACAAGGGAAAAAGAAAGAGAGAGATAGAGACAGAGAAAATTAAAGTAAAATCTCCAGTAAAAACTGTAAAATCCGAGGTAAAATCATAGCTTCCATAAGTTCCATTTCAATTAGGTAGGTGTGGCTCATAAAAATTTAATTGAGAGTTGAGAAAATGGAGGACAAGCGAGAGGACAAGCGAGAGGACAAGAGAAGACAAGACTGTTGATACTACTAGAAGACAAAATCTCTTGCCAAAGAGGGTCTGGGACTGCATGGAGCCACAGGATGTAATACCTTAGATCCGATACTGTGATTAGTAGGTGTAAGGAGAGTGAACCTATTATAAAACTATAAAATAGTGCCTTTAAAGGTTTCATAATTATAATGTATTGTATAGAGCCAGCTGTTTCTGAGTCATAGATGTCACTTATTAAAGAGAACGTGCTGTTCCAGTCATACATGACCTTTAGGAGAATCTAAGACCGTAGTTTGACATATTCTAGTGTACGTAGATTTATTTTAGTTCCTACGTGAGACTACTAGCTTTCTCTGCTTTAAGTGTCATTTGTTTTACTAATACATGTACTTAATCATCAACCAGTTTGAAGGTATGGGAGAAGGAAGGGTGTATCTATTTACATGCAATGTATTATACATGTATAATGTACATAATGATGAGCTCCAATTGTTTGTTAATACATGTACATGTAGCTTCATTTCTGTAAGTGAATATTGTTGGTTGTCTATTAATCATTTGTTTGTATCAACTGCTAATTATTCATTTCTCTCTTCTTCTCTCTCTGTCTGTTTCTCTTTTCTTATAGTGTGATGTCAAGAACTTGGAGATGACATCATGAAATTGCCAGGCCAGTCAAAAAGACATACATGTAGCAGTTGCTACTGATAGATAGAATCAAAGATTTGATCTTACTGTACATGTAAGTTGTACAATGGAACCTAGCATTTATTGTACATAGAATGAGGACATTTAAAAGAATGAGGACATTTTGTAATACCCCAAGTCCCCAAACCAAGTCCCCAAGTCCCCAACACAATTGATACTCATATATGATTATTAAATTCTCTTTTTTAGTCTCTGTTGTCACTTGTCAGTAGGGCAGAATGAGAACTGTGACATTACAGTAGGAGGTTGCTGGTATATGGTGTTTGAACCAGAAGATGATACTTCTCTTCCTCCTGCTTGTACTGGACTCTCTCCTCTCTATACAACCAGCCGCTCCCTTTACTATAGTTTGTTGTATTTTATCAAATTTTTTATTTTCATTTAGCGAAATTATTCATTTTTTTATTGTCACATTATACACATGTATTTGCCTACGTTTTGCAATGCTTCTTCATTGTAAACTGCTAAGCTGTTACATTAATCTTTGCAGTCACCTATTAATTTGGTTATTAGTAATTTTATTTAAAGCTGATTATTTATTTACTCCTATGTAACCAATATGCATTAATGTTTTTATGCTGTGTAGAAAGTTTGGGCTGATTCCGATCAAAATTAGATTTTTTACTAATTTTTAAAGTTGCTCCAAAATCAGGCCAAAGTCCCTGTACTATAGTACAGGGTCATTGGCCAAATTTTTTCAAAAATGAAAAGTAGAAAATTCTCGATTTTTACTACATTTTATGATGCATATACATGTTATTATGCTGTGTAAAAAGTTTGAGTTGATTCCGATCAAAATTAGATTTTTTATTAATTTTTAAAGTTTCTCAAAAATTGAGTCAAAGTTCCTGTACTATAGTACAGATTTTTGCCAAATTTTGCCAAAATTGAAAAGTAGAGAATTTTTCACTTTTATAATATTTTCTGATGCATATACATGTACATGTACTTATGTTGTATAGAAAGTTTGAGCCGATTACAATTAAATTTGGAATTTTTACAAATTTTTTAAGTTGCTTAAATTTAATTCACTTAAATTCACTGAGTTCTCAACTCATCAATCACAGAATGTGTCAGTAGCCGAACCAATTCTTTCATCTCCCTCTCGTACTATAGGAGGAGGAGGAGGGATAGTGTCACCATCTCCTACCAGTTCAATGAGTAGCATATCAACTGATAGGAATAAGGTAAAGGAGAGGGAGAGGGGAAGAAGAGAGGGTTCATCTTGTTAAATTTTTATTATTTTAAATATTTCTTAAATTGTCTCATCTGTACAAGTACCTTTGAGTTGTTAACTTTTTATTAAAAATAAATGTACATGTAAACTGTACATGCTTTATGCATTGTACACTGTACATTTAAGTTAATAATAATTATTGTTGTAATTAAATTTTAAAAAATTTTTTGTTAGTCTCTTGGTTTGTCTGAGATTTGGTGTCAGTCAGTGTCTAAAAAAGTGTCT